>NW_027414566.1:0-196983 GCF_964106895.1 Numenius arquata
CCTAGGGAACACCACAGGCCCCTACGGAACCCAACACAACTCTCTGGAAACTTATGGCACCCTACAAGCTCCTACCAACCCCTGCGGGCACTTACACAACCCTACAGGCCCCTACGGAATACTACCAGCCACTACGGAAACCTATGGCCCCTACGGAACTCTACGGAACCTGACAGAAACACTGGGGGCCCCTACAGGCCCTTGCGGGCACTTGCAGAACTCTGCAGGAACCCACGGAACTTTATGGAACCCTACCAGCCCCTACGGAAGGCTATGGACCCTTGCAGGCAGTTACGGAACGGTACAGGGCCCTACGGAACTTTACCAGCCACTACGGAACTCTACGGGCCCCTACGGAACCCTGCAGAACCCTCCAGAACCTTACAGAATCCCACGGATTCCTACAGACTCCTGCGGGCACTTACTCAACCCTAGAGGCCCCTACGGAACACTGCCAGCCCCTATGGAAGGAACCCTACGTGCCCCTACAGAACACTACTGGCTCCTGCGGTATTCTACAGGCCTCCTGGGAACCTACGAAGCTCTACGGAGCCCTATGGATCCTTACGGAACAGTACGGGCCCCTTCAAACCTCTGCGGGCGCTTATGGAAACCTAGAGGACCCTACGGAACAGTACGAGGCTCTACAGGCCCTTAGGGAACACCACAGGCCCCTACGGAACTGTACGAGACTCTACAGGCCCCTAGGGAACACCACAGGCCCCTACGGAACCCTACACAACCCTCTGGAAACATATGGCACCCTACAAGCTCCTACCAACCCCTGCGGGCACTTACACAACCCTACAGGCCCCTACGGAAATCTACGGGACTCCACGGGCCCCTAGGGAAGCCTACAGATTTTGACGGAACCCTACGAGCCCCTCTGGAACCCTACAGAATACTCCAGGACCCGACAGCACTCTACAAGACCCTTAGCAACACAACGGAACCTCACTAAAACCCTATGGGCTCCTACAGAACACTGCAGGTGCCAACGGAACCCTACAGACCCCTACGGAATACTACCAGCCACTACGGAAACCTATGGCCCCTACGGAACTCTACGGAACCTGACAAAAACACTGTGGGCCCCTACAGGCCCTTGCGGGCACTTGCAGAACTCTGCAGGAACCCACGGAACTTTATGGAACCCTACCAGCCCCTACGGAAGCCTAAAGACCCTTGCAGGCAGTTACGGAACGGTACAGGGCCCTACGGAACTTTACCAGCCACTACGGAACTCTACGGGCCCCTACGGAACCCTGCAGAACCCTCCAGAACCTTACACAATCCCACGGATTCCTACAGACTCCTGCGGGCACTTACTCAACCCTAGAGGCCCCTACGGAACACTGCCAGCCCCTATGGAAGGAACCCTACAGGCCCCTACAGAACACTACTGGCTCCTGCGGTATTCTACAGGCCTCCTGGGAACCTACGAAGCTCTACGGAGCCCTATGGATCCTTACGGAACAGTACGGGCCCCTTCAGACCTCTGCGGGCGCTTATGGAAACCTACAGGACCCTACGGAACTGTACGAGGCTCTACAGGCCCTTAGGGAACACCACAGGCCCCTACGGAACTGTACGAGACTCTACAGGCCCCTAGGGAACACCACAGGCCCCTACGGAACCCAACACAACTCTCTGGAAACTTATGGCACCCTACAAGCTCCTACCAACCCCTGCGGGCACTTACACAACCCTACAGGCCCCTACGGAATACTACCAGCCACTACGGAAACCTATGGCCCCTACGGAACTCTACGGAACCTGACAGAAACACTGTGGGCCCCTACAGGCCCTTGCGGGCACTTGCAGAACTCTGCAGGAACCCACGGAACTTTATGGAACCCTACCAGCCCCTACGGAAGGCTATGGACCCTTGCAGGCAGTTACGGAACGGTACAGGGCCCTACGGAACTTTACCAGCCACTACGGAACTCTACGGGCCCCTACGGAACCCTGCAGAACCCTCCAGAACCTTACAGAATCCCACGGATTCCTACAGACTCCTGCGGGCACTTACTCAACCCTAGAGGCCCCTACGGAACACTGCCAGCCCCTATGGAAGGAACCCTACGTGCCCCTACAGAACACTACTGGCTCCTGCGGTATTCTACAGGCCTCCTGGGAACCTACGAAGCTCTACGGAGCCCTATGGATCCTTACGGAACAGTACGGGCCCCTTCAAACCTCTGCGGGCGCTTATGGAAACCTACAGGACCCTACGGAACAGTACGAGGCTCTACAGGCCCTTAGGGAACACCACAGGCCCCTACGGAACTGTACGAGACTCTACAGGCCCCTAGGGAACACCACCGGTTCCTACGGAACCCTACACAACCCTCTGGAAACATATGGCACCCTACAAGCTCCTACCAACCCCTGCGGGCACTTACACAACCCTACAGGCCCCTACGGAAATCTACGGGACTCCACGGGCCCCTAGGGAAGCCTACAGATTTTGACGGAACCCTACGAGCCCCTCTGGAACCCTACAGAATACTCCAGGACCCGACAGCACTCTACAAGACCCTTAGCAACACAACGGAACCTCACTAAAACCCTATGGGCTCCTACAGAACACTGCAGGTGCCAACGGAACCCTACAGACCCCTACGGAATACTACCAGCCACTACGGAAACCTATGGCCCCTACGGAACTCTACGGAACCTGACAGAAACACTGTGGGCCCCTACAGGCCCTTGCGGGCACTTGCAGAACTCTGCAGGAACCCACGGAACTTTATGGAACCCTACCAGCCCCTACGGAAGCCTAAAGACCCTTGCAGGCAGTTACGGAACGGTACAGGGCCCTACGGAACTTTACCAGCCACTACGGAACTCTACGGGCCCCTACGGAACCCTGCAGAACCCTCCAGAACCTTACACAATCCCACGGATTCCTACAGACTCCTGCGGGTACTTACTCAACCCTAGAGGCCCCTACGGAACACTGCCAGCCCCTATGGAAGGAACCCTACGGGCCCCTACAGAACACTACTGGCTCCTGCGGTACTCTACAGGCCTCTAGGGAACCTACGAAGCTCTACGGAGCCCTATGGATCCTTACGGAACAGTACGGGCCCCTTCAGACCTCTGCGGGCGCTTATGGAAACCTACAGGCCCCTACGGAACTGTACGAGACTCTACAGGCCCCTAGGGAACACCACCGGCCCCTACGGAACCCTACACAACCCTCTGGAAACTTATGGCACCCTACAAGCTCCTACCAACCCCTGCGGGCACTTACACAACCCTACAGGCCCCTACGGAATACTACCAGCCACTACGGAAACCTATGGCCCCTACGGAACTCTACGGAACCTGACAGAAACACTGTGGGCCCCTACAGGCCCTTGCGGGCACTTGCAGAACTCTGCAGGAACCCACGGAACTTTATGGAACCCTACCAGCCCCTACGGAAGCCTAAAGACCCTTGCAGGCAGTTACGGAACGGTACAGGGCCCTACGGAACTTTACCAGCCACTACGGAACTCTACGGGCCCCTACGGAACCCTGCAGAACCCTCCAGAACCTTACAGAATGCCACGGATTCCTACAGACTCCTGCGGGTACTTACTCAACCCTAGAGGCCCCTACGGAACACTGCCAGCCCCTATGGAAGGAACCCTACGGGCCCCTACAGAACACTACTGGCTCCTGCGGTAGTCTACAGGCCTCTAGGGAAGCTACGAAGCTCTACGGAGCCCTATGGATCCTTACGGAACAGTACGGGCCCCTTCAGACCTCTGCGGGCGCTTATGGAAACCTACAGGACCCTACGGAACTGTACGAGGCTCTACAGGCCCTTAGGGAACACCACAGGCCCCTACGGAACTGTACGAGACTCTACAGGCCCCTAGGGAACACCACAGGCCCCTACGGAACCCAACACAACTCTCTGGAAACTTATGGCACCCTACAAGCTCCTACCAACCCCTGCGGGCACTTACACAACCCTACAGGCCCCTACGGAAATCTACGGGACTCTACGGGCCCCTAGGGAAGCCTACAGATTTTGACGGAACCCTACGAGCCCCTCTGGAACCCTACAGAATACTCCAGGACCCGACAGCACTCTACAAGACCCTTAGCAACACAACGGAACCTCACTAAAACCCTATGGGCTCCTACAGAACACTGCAGGTGCCAACGGAACCCTACAGACCCCTACGGAATACTACCAGCCACTACGGAAACCTATGGCCCCTACGGAACTCTACGGAACCTGACAAAAACACTGTGGGCCCCTACAGGCCCTTGCGGGCACTTGCAGAACTCTGCAGGAACCCACGGAACTTTATGGAACCCTACCAGCCCCTACGGAAGCCTAAAGACCCTTGCAGGCAGTTACGGAACGGTACAGGGCCCTACGGAACTTTACCAGCCACTACGGAACTCTACGGGCCCCTACGGAACCCTGCAGAACCCTCCAGAACCTTACACAATCCCACGGATTCCTACAGACTCCTGCGGGCACTTACTCAACCCTAGAGGCCCCTACGGAACACTGCCAGCCCCTATGGAAGGAACCCTACGGGCCCCTACAGAACACTACTGGCTCCTGCGGTATTCTACAGGCCTCCTGGGAACCTACGAAGCTCTACGGAGCCCTATGGATCCTTACGGAACAGTACGGGCCCCTTCAGACCTCTGCGGGCGCTTATGGAAACCTACAGGACCCTACGGAACTGTACGAGGCTCTACAGGCCCTTAGGGAACACCACAGGCCCCTACGAAACTGTACGAGACTCTACAGGCCCCTAGGGAACACCACAGGCCCCTACGGAACCCAACACAACTCTCTGGAAACTTATGGCACCCTACAAGCTCCTACCAACCCCTGCGGGCACTTACACAACCCTACAGGCCCCTACGGAATACTACCAGCCACTACGGAAACCTATGGCCCCTACGGAACTCTACGGAACCTGACAGAAACACTGTGGGCCCCTACAGGCCCTTGCGGGCACTTGCAGAACTCTGCAGGAACCCACGGAACTTTATGGAACCCTACCAGCCCCTACGGAAGGCTATGGACCCTTGCAGGCAGTTACGGAACGGTACAGGGCCCTACGGAACTTTACCAGCCACTACGGAACTCTACGGGCCCCTACGGAACCCTGCAGAACCCTCCAGAACCTTACAGAATCCCACGGATTCCTACAGACTCCTGCGGGCACTTACTCAACCCTAGAGGCCCCTACGGAACACTGCCAGCCCCTATGGAAGGAACCCTACGTGCCCCTACAGAACACTACTGGCTCCTGCGGTATTCTACAGGCCTCCTGGGAACCTACGAAGCTCTACGGAGCCCTATGGATCCTTACGGAACAGTACGGGCCCCTTCAAACCTCTGCGGGCGCTTATGGAAACCTACAGGACCCTACGGAACAGTACGAGGCTCTACAGGCCCTTAGGGAACACCACAGGCCCCTACGGAACTGTACGAGACTCTACAGGCCCCTAGGGAACACCACAGGCCCCTACGGAACCCAACACAACCCTCTGGAAACATATGGCACCCTACAAGCTCCTACCAACCCCTGCGGGCACTTACACAACCCTACAGGCCCCTACGGAAATCTACGGGACTCCACGGGCCCCTAGGGAAGCCTACAGATTTTGACGGAACCCTACGAGCCCCTCTGGAACCCTACAGAATACTCCAGGACCCGACAGCACTCTACAAGACCCTTAGCAACACAACGGAACCTCACTAAAACCCTATGGGCTCCTACAGAACACTGCAGGTGCCAACGGAACCCTACAGACCCCTACGGAATACTACCAGCCACTACGGAAACCTATGGCCCCTACGGAACTCTACGGAACCTGACAGAAACACTGTGGGCCCCTACAGGCCCTTGCGGGCACTTGCAGAACTCTGCAGGAACCCACGGAACTTTATGGAACCCTACCAGCCCCTACGGAAGCCTAAAGACCCTTGCAGGCAGTTACGGAACGGTACAGGGCCCTACGGAACTTTACCAGCCACTACGGAACTCTACGGGCCCCTACGGAACCCTGCAGAACCCTCCAGAACCTTACACAATCCCACGGATTCCTACAGACTCCTGCGGGTACTTACTCAACCCTAGAGGCCCCTACGGAACACTGCCAGCCCCTATGGAAGGAACCCTACGGGCCCCTACAGAACACTACTGGCTCCTGCGGTACTCTACAGGCCTCTAGGGAACCTACGAAGCTCTACGGAGCCCTATGGATCCTTACGGAACAGTACGGGCCCCTTCAGACCTCTGCGGGCGCTTATGGAAACCTACAGGCCCCTACGGAACTGTACGAGACTCTACAGGCCCCTAGGGAACACCACCGGCCCCTACGGAACCCTACACAACCCTCTGGAAACTTATGGCACCCTACAAGCTCCTACCAACCCCTGCGGGCACTTACACAACCCTACAGGCCCCTACGGAATACTACCAGCCACTACGGAAACCTATGGCCCCTACGGAACTCTACGGAACCTGACAGAAACACTGTGGGCCCCTACAGGCCCTTGCGGGCACTTGCAGAACTCTGCAGGAACCCACGGAACTTTATGGAACCCTACCAGCCCCTACGGAAGCCTAAAGACCCTTGCAGGCAGTTACGGAACGGTACAGGGCCCTACGGAACTTTACCAGCCACTACGGAACTCTACGGGCCCCTACGGAACCCTGCAGAACCCTCCAGAACCTTACAGAATGCCACGGATTCCTACAGACTCCTGCGGGTACTTACTCAACCCTAGAGGCCCCTACGGAACACTGCCAGCCCCTATGGAAGGAACCCTACGGGCCCCTACAGAACACTACTGGCTCCTGCGGTACTCTACAGGCCTCTAGGGAACCTACGAAGCTCTACGGAGCCCGATGGATCCTTACGGAATAGTACGGGCCCCTTCAGACCTCTGCGGGCGCTTATGGAAACCTACAGGACCCTACGGAACTGTACGAGACTCTACAGGCCCCTAGGGAACACCACAGGCCCCTACGGAACCCTACACAACCCTCCGGAAACTTATGGCACCCTACAAGCTCCTACCAACCCCTGCGGGCACTTACACAACCCTACAGGCCCCTACGGAAATCTACGGGACTCCACGGGCCCCTAGGGAAGCCTACAGATTTTGACGGAACCCTACGAGCCCCTCTGGAACCCTACAGAATACTCCAGGACCCAACAGCACTCTACAAGACCCTTAGCAACACAACGGAACCTCACTAAAACCCTATGGGCTCCTACAGAACACTGCAGGTGCCAACGGAACCCTACAGACCCCTACGGAATACTACCAGCCACTACGGAAACCTATGGCCCCTACGGAACTCTACGGAACCTGACAGAAACACTGTGGGCCCCTACAGGCCCTTGCGGGCACTTGCAGAACTCTGCAGGAACCCACGGAACTTTATGGAACCCTACCAGCCCCTACGGAAGCCTAAAGACCCTTGCAGGCAGTTACGGAACGGTACAGGGCCCTACGGAACTTTACCAGCCACTACGGAACTCTACGGGCCCCTACGGAACCCTGCAGAACCCTCCAGAACCTTACACAATGCCACGGATTCCTACAGACTCCTGCGGGTACTTACTCAACCCTAGAGGCCCCTACGGAACACTGCCAGCCCCTATGGAAGGAACCCTACGGGCCCCTACAGAACACTACTGGCTCCTGCGGTAGTCTACAGGCCTCTAGGGAAGCTACGAAGCTCTACGGAGCCCTATGGATCCTTACGGAACAGTACGGGCCCCTTCAAACCTCTGCGGGCGCTTATGGAAACCTACAGGCCCCTACGGAACTGTACGAGACTCTACAGGCCCCTAGGGAACACCACAGGCCCCTACGGAACTGTACGAGACTCTACAGGCCCCTAGGGAACACCACAGGCCCCTACGGAACCCTACACAACCCTCCGGAAACTTATGGCACCCTACAAGCTCCTACCAACCCCTGCGGGCACTTACACAACCCTACAGGCCCCTACGGAAATCTACGGGACTCCACGGGCCCCTAGGGCAGCCTACAGATTTTGACGGAACCCTACGAGCCCCTCTGGAACCCTACAGAATACTCCAGGACCCGACAGCACTCTACAAGACCCTTAGCAACACAACGGAACCTCACTAAAACCCTATGGGCTCCTACAGAACACTGCAGGTGCCAACGGAACCCTACAGACCCCTACGGAATACTACCAGCCACTACGGAAACCTATGGCCCCTACGGAACTCTACGGAACCTGACAAAAACACTGTGGGCCCCTACAGGCCCTTGCGGGCACTTGCAGAACTCTGCAGGAACCCACGGAACTTTATGGAACCCTACCAGCCCCTACGGAAGCCTAAAGACCCTTGCAGGCAGTTATGGAACGGTACAGGGCCCTACGGAACTTTACCAGCCACTACGGAACTCTACGGGCCCCTAGGGAACCCTGCAGAACCCTCCAGAACCTTACACAATCCCACGGATTCCTACAGACTCCTGCGGGCACTTACTCAACCCTAGAGGCCCCTACGGAACACTGCCAGCCCCTATGGAAGGAACCCTACGGGCCCCTACAGAACACTACTGGCTCCTGCGGTATTCTACAGGCCTCCTGGGAACCTACGAAGCTCTACGGAGCCCTATGGATCCTTACGGAACAGTACGGGCCCCTTCAGACCTCTGCGGGCGCTTATGGAAACCTACAGGACCCTACGGAACTGTACGAGGCTCTACAGGCCCTTAGGGAACACCACAGGCCCCTACGGAACTGTACGAGACTCTACAGGCCCCTAGGGAACACCACAGGCCCCTACGGAACCCAACACAACTCTCTGGAAACTTATGGCACCCTACAAGCTCCTACCAACCCCTGCGGGCACTTACACAACCCTACAGGCCCCTACGGAATACTACCAGCCACTACGGAAACCTATGGCCCCTACGGAACTCTACGGAACCTGACAGAAACACTGGGGGCCCCTACAGGCCCTTGCGGGCACTTGCAGAACTCTGCAGGAACCCACGGAACTTTATGGAACCCTACCAGCCCCTACGGAAGGCTATGGACCCTTGCAGGCAGTTACGGAACGGTACAGGGCCCTACGGAACTTTACCAGCCACTACGGAACTCTACGGGCCCCTACGGAACCCTGCAGAACCCTCCAGAACCTTACAGAATCCCACGGATTCCTACAGACTCCTGCGGGCACTTACTCAACCCTAGAGGCCCCTACGGAACACTGCCAGCCCCTATGGAAGGAACCCTACGGGCCCCTACAGAACACTACTGGCTCCTGCGGTATTCTACAGGCCTCCTGGGAACCTACGAAGCTCTACGGAGCCCTATGGATCCTTACGGAACAGTACGGGCCCCTTCAAACCTCTGCGGGCGCTTATGGAAACCTAGAGGACCCTACGGAACAGTACGAGGCTCTACAGGCCCTTAGGGAACACCACAGGCCCCTACGGAACTGTACGAGACTCTACAGGCCCCTAGGGAACACCACAGGCCCCTACGGAACCCTACACAACCCTCTGGAAACATATGGCACCCTACAAGCTCCTACCAACCCCTGCGGGCACTTACACAACCCTACAGGCCCCTACGGAAATCTACGGGACTCCACGGGCCCCTAGGGAAGCCTACAGATTTTGACGGAACCCTACGAGCCCCTCTGGAACCCTACAGAATACTCCAGGACCCGACAGCACTCTACAAGACCCTTAGCAACACAACGGAACCTCACTAAAACCCTATGGGCTCCTACAGAACACTGCAGGTGCCAACGGAACCCTACAGACCCCTACGGAATACTACCAGCCACTACGGAAACCTATGGCCCCTACGGAACTCTACGGAACCTGACAAAAACACTGTGGGCCCCTACAGGCCCTTGCGGGCACTTGCAGAACTCTGCAGGAACCCACGGAACTTTATGGAACCCTACCAGCCCCTACGGAAGCCTAAAGACCCTTGCAGGCAGTTACGGAACGGTACAGGGCCCTACGGAACTTTACCAGCCACTACGGAACTCTACGGGCCCCTACGGAACCCTGCAGAACCCTCCAGAACCTTACACAATCCCACGGATTCCTACAGACTCCTGCGGGCACTTACTCAACCCTAGAGGCCCCTACGGAACACTGCCAGCCCCTATGGAAGGAACCCTACGGGCCCCTACAGAACACTACTGGCTCCTGCGGTATTCTACAGGCCTCCTGGGAACCTACGAAGCTCTACGGAGCCCTATGGATCCTTACGGAACAGTACGGGCCCCTTCAGACCTCTGCGGGCGCTTATGGAAACCTACAGGACCCTACGGAACTGTACGAGGCTCTACAGGCCCTTAGGGAACACCACAGGCCCCTACGGAACTGTACGAGACTCTACAGGCCCCTAGGGAACACCACAGGCCCCTACGGAACCCAACACAACTCTCTGGAAACTTATGGCACCCTACAAGCTCCTACCAACCCCTGCGGGCACTTACACAACCCTACAGGCCCCTACGGAATACTACCAGCCACTACGGAAACCTATGGCCCCTACGGAACTCTACGGAACCTGACAGAAACACTGGGGGCCCCTACAGGCCCTTGCGGGCACTTGCAGAACTCTGCAGGAACCCACGGAACTTTATGGAACCCTACCAGCCCCTACGGAAGGCTATGGACCCTTGCAGGCAGTTACGGAACGGTACAGGGCCCTACGGAACTTTACCAGCCACTACGGAACTCTACGGGCCCCTACGGAACCCTGCAGAACCCTCCAGAACCTTACAGAATCCCACGGATTCCTACAGACTCCTGCGGGCACTTACTCAACCCTAGAGGCCCCTACGGAACACTGCCAGCCCCTATGGAAGGAACCCTACGTGCCCCTACAGAACACTACTGGCTCCTGCGGTATTCTACAGGCCTCCTGGGAACCTACGAAGCTCTACGGAGCCCTATGGATCCTTACGGAACAGTACGGGCCCCTTCAAACCTCTGCGGGCGCTTATGGAAACCTACAGGACCCTACGGAACAGTACGAGGCTCTACAGGCCCTTAGGGAACACCACAGGCCCCTACGGAACTGTACGAGACTCTACAGGCCCCTAGGGAACACCACCGGTTCCTACGGAACCCTACACAACCCTCTGGAAACATATGGCACCCTACAAGCTCCTACCAACCCCTGCGGGCACTTACACAACCCTACAGGCCCCTACGGAAATCTACGGGACTCCACGGGCCCCTAGGGAAGCCTACAGATTTTGACGGAACCCTACGAGCCCCTCTGGAACCCTACAGAATACTCCAGGACCCGACAGCACTCTACAAGACCCTTAGCAACACAACGGAACCTCACTAAAACCCTATGGGCTCCTACAGAACACTGCAGGTGCCAACGGAACCCTACAGACCCCTACGGAATACTACCAGCCACTACGGAAACCTATGGCCCCTACGGAACTCTACGGAACCTGACAGAAACACTGTGGGCCCCTACAGGCCCTTGCGGGCACTTGCAGAACTCTGCAGGAACCCACGGAACTTTATGGAACCCTACCAGCCCCTACGGAAGCCTAAAGACCCTTGCAGGCAGTTACGGAACGGTACAGGGCCCTACGGAACTTTACCAGCCACTACGGAACTCTACGGGCCCCTACGGAACCCTGCAGAACCCTCCAGAACCTTACACAATCCCACGGATTCCTACAGACTCCTGCGGGTACTTACTCAACCCTAGAGGCCCCTACGGAACACTGCCAGCCCCTATGGAAGGAACCCTACGGGCCCCTACAGAACACTACTGGCTCCTGCGGTACTCTACAGGCCTCTAGGGAACCTACGAAGCTCTACGGAGCCCTATGGATCCTTACGGAACAGTACGGGCCCCTTCAGACCTCTGCGGGCGCTTATGGAAACCTACAGGCCCCTACGGAACTGTACGAGACTCTACAGGCCCCTAGGGAACACCACCGGCCCCTACGGAACCCTACACAACCCTCTGGAAACTTATGGCACCCTACAAGCTCCTACCAACCCCTGCGGGCACTTACACAAGCCTACAGGCCCCTACGGAATACTACCAGCCACTACGGAAACCTATGGCCCCTACGGAACTCTACGGAACCTGACAGAAACACTGTGGGCCCCTACAGGCCCTTGCGGGCACTTGCAGAACTCTGCAGGAACCCACGGAACTTTATGGAACCCTACCAGCCCCTACGGAAGCCTAAAGACCCTTGCAGGCAGTTACGGAACGGTACAGGGCCCTACGGAACTTTAACAGCCACTACGGAACTCTACGGGCCCCTACGGAACCCTGCAGAACCCTCCAGAACCTTACAGAATGCCACGGATTCCTACAGACTCCTGCGGGTACTTACTCAACCCTAGAGGCCCCTACGGAACACTGCCAGCCCCTATGGAAGGAACCCTACGGGCCCCTACAGAACACTACTGGCTCCTGCGGTACTCTACAGGCCTCTAGGGAACCTACGAAGCTCTACGGAGCCCTATGGATCCTTACGGAATAGTACGGGCCCCTTCAGACCTCTGCGGGCGCTTATGGAAACCTACAGGACCCTACGGAACTGTACGAGACTCTACAGGCCCCTAGGGAACACCACAGGCCCCTACGGAACCCTACACAACCCTCCGGAAACTTATGGCACCCTACAAGCTCCTACCAACCCCTGCGGGCACTTACACAACCCTACAGGCCCCTACGGAAATCTACGGGACTCCACGGGCCCCTAGGGAAGCCTACAGATTTTGACGCAACCCTACGAGCCCCTCTGGAACCCTACAGAATACTCCAGGACCCGACAGCACTCTACAAGACCCTTAGCAACACAACGGAACCTCACTAAAACCCTATGGGCTCCTACAGAACACTGCAGGTGCCAACGGAACCCTACAGACCCCTACGGAATACTACCAGCCACTACGGAAACCTATGGCCCCTACGGAACTCTACGGAACCTGACAGAAACACTGTGGGCCCCTACAGGCCCTTGCGGGCACTTGCAGAACTCTGCAGGAACCCACGGAACTTTATGGAACCCTACCAGCCCCTACGGAAGCCTAAAGACCCTTGCAGGCAGTTACGGAACGGTACAGGGCCCTATGGAACTTTACCAGCCACTACGGAACTCTACGGGCCCCTACGGAACCCTGCAGAACCCTCCAGAACCTTACACAATCCCACGGATTCCTACAGACTCCTGCGGGTACTTACTCAACCCTAGAGGCCCCTACGGAACACTGCCAGCCCCTATGGAAGGAACCCTACGGGCCCCTACAGAACACTACTGGCTCCTGCGGTAGTCTACAGGCCTCTAGGGAAGCTACGAAGCTCTACGGAGCCCTATGGATCCTTACGGAACAGTACGGGCCCCTTCAGACCTCTGCGGGCGCTTATGGAAACCTACAGGACCCTACGGAACTGTACGAGGCTCTACAGGCCCTTAGGGAACACCACAGGCCCCTACGGAACTGTACGAGACTCTACAGGCCCCTAGGGAACACCACAGGCCCCTACGGAACCCTACACAACCCTCCGGAAACTTATGGCACCCTACAAGCTCCTACCAACCCCTGCGGGCACTTACACAACCCTACAGGCCCCTACGGAAATCTACGGGACTCCACGGGCCCCTAGGGAAGCCTACAGATTTTGACGGAACCCTACGAGCCCCTCTGGAACCCTACAGAATACTCCAGGACCCAACAGCACTCTACAAGACCCTTAGCAACACAACGGAACCTCACTAAAACCCTATGGGCTCCTACAGAACACTGCAGGTGCCAACGGAACCCTACAGACCCCTACGGAATACTACCAGCCACTACGGAAACCTATGGCCCCTACGGAACTCTACGGAACCTGACAGAAACACTGTGGGCCCCTACAGGCCCTTGCGGGCACTTGCAGAACTCTGCAGGAACCCACGGAACTTTATGGAACCCTACCAGCCCCTACGGAAGCCTAAAGACCCTTGCAGGCAGTTACGGAACGGTACAGGGCCCTACGGAACTTTACCAGCCACTACGGAACTCTACGGGCCCCTACGGAACCCTGCAGAACCCTCCAGAACCTTACACAATGCCACGGATTCCTACAGACTCCTGCGGGTACTTACTCAACCCTAGAGGCCCCTACGGAACACTGCCAGCCCCTATGGAAGGAACCCTACGGGCCCCTACAGAACACTACTGGCTCCTGCGGTAGTCTACAGGCCTCTAGGGAAGCTACGAAGCTCTACGGAGCCCTATGGATCCTTACGGAACAGTACGGGCCCCTTCAAACCTCTGCGGGCGCTTATGGAAACCTACAGGCCCCTACGGAACTGTACGAGACTCTACAGGCCCCTAGGGAACACCACCGGCCCCTACGGAACCCTACACAACCCTCTGGAAACTTATGGCACCCTACAAGCTCCTACCAACCCCTGCGGGCACTTACACAACCCTACAGGCCCCTACGGAAATCTGCGGGACTCCACGGGCCCCTAGGGAAGCCTACAGATTTTGACGGAACCCTACGAGCCCCTCTGGAACCCTACAGAATACTCCAGGACCCGACAGCACTCTACAAGACCCTTAGCAACACAACGGAACCTCACTAAAACCCTATGGGCTCCTACAGAACACTGCAGGTGCCAACGGAACCCTACAGACCCCTACGGAATACTACCAGCCACTACGGAAACCTATGGCCCCTACGGAACTCTACGGAACCTGACAAAAACACTGTGGGCCCCTACAGGCCCTTGCGGGCACTTGCAGAACTCTGCAGGAACCCACGGAACTTTATGGAACCCTACCAGCCCCTACGGAAGCCTAAAGACCCTTGCAGGCAGTTACGGAACGGTACAGGGCCCTACGGAACTTTACCAGCCACTACGGAACTCTACGGGCCCCTACGGAACCCTGCAGAACCCTCCAGAACCTTACACAATCCCACGGATTCCTACAGACTCCTGCGGGCACTTACTCAACCCTAGAGGCCCCTACGGAACACTGCCAGCCCCTATGGAAGGAACCCTACGGGCCCCTACAGAACACTACTGGCTCCTGCGGTATTCTACAGGCCTCCTGGGAACCTACGAAGCTCTACGGAGCCCTATGGATCCTTACGGAACAGTACGGGCCCCTTCAGACCTCTGCGGGCGCTTATGGAAACCTACAGGACCCTACGGAACTGTACGAGGCTCTACAGGCCCTTAGGGAACACCACAGGCCCCTACGGAACTGTACGAGACTCTACAGGCCCCTAGGGAACACCACAGGCCCCTACGGAACCCAACACAACTCTCTGGAAACTTATGGCACCCTACAAGCTCCTACCAACCCCTGCGGGCACTTACACAACCCTACAGGCCCCTACGGAATACTACCAGCCACTACGGAAACCTATGGCCCCTACGGAACTCTACGGAACCTGACAGAAACACTGTGGGCCCCTACAGGCCCTTGCGGGCACTTGCAGAACTCTGCAGGAACCCACGGAACTTTATGGAACCCTACCAGCCCCTACGGAAGGCTATGGACCCTTGCAGGCAGTTACGGAACGGTACAGGGCCCTACGGAACTTTACCAGCCACTACGGAACTCTACGGGCCCCTACGGAACCCTGCAGAACCCTCCAGAACCTTACAGAATGCCACGGATTCCTACAGACTCCTGCGGGCACTTACTCAACCCTAGAGGCCCCTACGGAACACTGCCAGCCCCTATGGAAGGAACCCTACGTGCCCCTACAGAACACTACTGGCTCCTGCGGTATTCTACAGGCCTCCTGGGAACCTACGAAGCTCTACGGAGCCCTATGGATCCTTACGGAACAGTACGGGCCCCTTCAAACCTCTGCGGGCGCTTATGGAAACCTACAGGACCCTACGGAACAGTACGAGGCTCTACAGGCCCTTAGGGAACACCACAGGCCCCTACGGAACTGTACGAGACTCTACAGGCCCCTAGGGAACACCACAGGCCCCTACGGAACCCTACACAACCCTCCGGAAACTTATGGCACCCTACAAGCTCCTACCAACCCCTGCGGGCACTTACACAACCCTACAGGCCCCTACGGAAATCTACGGGACTCCACGGGCCCCTAGGGAAGCCTACAGATTTTGACGGAACCCTACGAGCCCCTCTGGAACCCTACAGAATACTCCAGGACCCAACAGCACTCTACAAGACCCTTAGCAACACAACGGAACCTCACTAAAACCCTATGGGCTCCTACAGAACACTGCAGGTGCCAACGGAACCCTACAGACCCCTACGGAATACTACCAGCCACTACGGAAACCTATGGCCCCTACGGAACTCTACGGAACCTGACAGAAACACTGTGGGCCCCTACAGGCCCTTGCGGGCACTTGCAGAACTCTGCAGGAACCCACGGAACTTTATGGAACCCTACCAGCCCCTACGGAAGCCTAAAGACCCTTGCAGGCAGTTACGGAACGGTACAGGGCCCTACGGAACTTTACCAGCCACTACGGAACTCTACGGGCCCCTACGGAACCCTGCAGAACCCTCCAGAACCTTACACAATCCCACGGATTCCTACAGACTCCTGCGGGCACTTACTCAACCCTAGAGGCCCCTACGGAACACTGCCAGCCCCTATGGAAGGAACCCTACGGGCCCCTACAGAACACTACTGGCTCCTGCGGTATTCTACAGGCCTCCTGGGAACCTACGAAGCTCTACGGAGCCCTATGGATCCTTACGGAACAGTACGGGCCCCTTCAGACCTCTGCGGGCGCTTATGGAAACCTACAGGACCCTACGGAACTGTACGAGGCTCTACAGGCCCTTAGGGAACACCACAGGCCCCTACGGAACTGTACGAGACTCTACAGGCCCCTAGGGAACACCACAGGCCCCTACGGAACCCAACACAACTCTCTGGAAACTTATGGAACCCTACAAGCTCCTACCAACCCCTGCGGGCACTTACACAACCCTACAGGCCCCTACGGAATACTACCAGCCACTACGGAAACCTATGGCCCCTACGGAACTCTACGGAACCTGACAGAAACACTGTGGGCCCCTACAGGCCCTTGCGGGCACTTGCAGAACTCTGCAGGAACCCACGGAACTTTATGGAACCCTACCAGCCTCTACGGAATGCTATGGACCCTTGCAGGCAGTTACGGAACGGTACAGGGCCCTACGGAACTTTACCAGCCACTACGGAACTCTACGGGCCCCTACGGAACCCTGCAGAACCCTCCAGAACCTTACAGAATCCCACGGATTCCTACAGACTCCTGCGGGCACTTACTCAACCCTAGAGGCCCCTACGGAACACTGCCAGCCCCTATGGAAGGAACCCTACGTGCCCCTACAGAACACTACTGGCTCCTGCGGTATTCTACAGGCCTCCTGGGAACCTACGAAGCTCTACGGAGCCCTATGGATCCTTACGGAACAGTACGGGCCCCTTCAAACCTCTGCGGGCGCTTATGGAAACCTACAGGACCCTACGGAACAGTACGAGGCTCTACAGGCCCTTAGGGAACACCACAGGCCCCTACGGAACTGTACGAGACTCTACAGGCCCCTAGGGAACACCACAGGCCCCTACGGAACCCTACACAACCCTCCGGAAACTTATGGCACCCTACAAGCTCCTACCAACCCCTGCGGGCACTTACACAACCCTACAGGCCCCTACGGAAATCTACGGGACTCCACGGGCCCCTAGGGAAGCCTACAGATTTTGACGGAACCCTACGAGCCCCTCTGGAACCCTACAGAATACTCCAGGACCCAACAGCACTCTACAAGACCCTTAGCAACACAACGGAACCTCACTAAAACCCTATGGGCTCCTACAGAACACTGCAGGTGCCAACGGAACCCTACAGACCCCTACGGAATACTACCAGCCACTACGGAAACCTATGGCCCCTACGGAACTCTACGGAACCTGACAGAAACACTGTGGGCCCCTACAGGCCCTTGCGGGCACTTGCAGAACTCTGCAGGAACCCACGGAACTTTATGGAACCCTACCAGCCCCTACGGAAGCCTAAAGACCCTTGCAGGCAGTTACGGAACGGTACAGGGCCCTACGGAACTTTACCAGCCACTACGGAACTCTACGGGCCCCTACGGAACCCTGCAGAACCCTCCAGAACCTTACACAATCCCACGGATTCCTACAGACTCCTGCGGGTACTTACTCAACCCTAGAGGCCCCTACGGAACACTGCCAGCCCCTATGGAAGGAACCCTACGGGCCCCTACAGAACACTACTGGCTCCTGCGGTAGTCTACAGGCCTCTAGGGAACCTACGAAGCTCTACGGAGCCCTATGGATCCTTACGGAATAGTACGGGCCCCTTCAGACCTCTGCGGGCGCTTATGGAAACCTACAGGACCCTACGGAACTGTACGAGACTCTACAGGCCCCTAGGGAACACCACAGGCCCCTACGGAACCCTACACAACCCTCCGGAAACTTATGGCACCCTACAAGCTCCTACCAACCCCTGCGGGCACTTACACAACCCTACAGGCCCCTACGGAAATCTACGGGACTCCACGGGCCCCTAGGGAAGCCTACAGATTTTGACGCAACCCTACGAGCCCCTCTGGAACCCTACAGAATACTCCAGGACCCGACAGCACTCTACAAGACCCTTAGCAACACAACGGAACCTCACTAAAACCCTATGGGCTCCTACAGAACACTGCAGGTGCCAACGGAACCCTACAGACCCCTACGGAATACTACCAGCCACTACGGAAACCTATGGCCCCTACGGAACTCTACGGAACCTGACAGAAACACTGTGGGCCCCTACAGGCCCTTGCGGGCACTTGCAGAACTCTGCAGGAACCCACGGAACTTTATGGAACCCTACCAGCCCCTACGGAAGCCTAAAGACCCTTGCAGGCAGTTACGGAACGGTACAGGGCCCTACGGAACTTTACCAGCCACTACGGAACTCTACGGGCCCCTACGGAACCCTGCAGAACCCTCCAGAACCTTACACAATCCCACGGATTCCTACAGACTCCTGCGGGTACTTACTCAACCCTAGAGGCCCCTACGGAACACTGCCAGCCCCTATGGAAGGAACCCCACGGGCCCCTACAGAACACTACTGGCTCCTGCGGTATTCTACAGGCCTCTAGGGAACCTACGAAGCTCTACAGAGCCCTATGGATCCTTACGGAACAGTACGGGCCCCTTCAAACCTCTGCGGGCGCTTATGGAAACCTACAGGACCCTACGGAACTGTACGAGACTCTACAGGCCCCTAGGGAACACCACAGGCCCCTAAGGAACCCTACACAACCCTCTGGAAACTTATGGCACCCTACAAGCTCCTACCAACCCCTGCGGGCACTTACACAACCCTACAGGCCCCTACGGAAATCTACGGGACTCTACGGGCCCCTAGGGAAGCCTACAGATTTTGACGCAACCCTACAAGCCCCTCTGGAACCCTACAGAATACTCCAGGACCCGACAGCACTCTACAAGACCCTTAGCAACACAACGGAACCTCACTAAAACCCTATGGGCTCCTACAGAACACTGCAGGTGCCAACGGAACCCTACAGACCCCTACGGAATACTACCAGCCACTACGGAAACCTATGGCCCCTACGGAACTCTACGGAACCTGACAGAAACACTGGGGGCCCCTACAGGCCCTTGCGGGCACTTGCAGAACTCTGCAGGAACCCACGGAACTTTATGGAACCCTACCAGCCCCTACGGAAGCCTAAAGACCCTTGCAGGCAGTTACGGAACGGTACAGGGCCCTACGGAACTTTACCAGCCACTACGGAACTCTACGGGCCCCTACGGAACCCTGCAGAACCCTCCAGAACCTTACACAATCCCACGGATTCCTACAGACTCCTGCGGGTACTTACTCAACCCTAGAGGCCCCTACAGAACACTGCCAGCCCCTATGGAAGGAACCCTACGTGCCCCTACAGAACACTACTGGCTCCTGCGGTACTCTACAGGCCTCTAGGGAACCTACGAAGCTCTACGGAGCCCTATGGATCCTTACGGAACAGTACGGGCCCCTTCAGACCTCTGCGGGCGCTTATGGAAACCTACAGGCCCCTACGGAACTGTACGAGACTCTACAGGCCCCTAGGGAACACCACAGGCCCCTACGGAACCCAACACAACCCTCTGGAAACTTATGGCACCCTACAAGCTCCTACCAACCCTTGCGGGCACTTACACAACCCTACAGGCCCCTACGGAATACTACCAGCCACTACGGAAACCTATGGCCCCTACGGAACTCTACGGAACCTGACAGAAACACTGTGGGCCCCTACAGGCCCTTGCGGGCACTTGCAGAACTCTGCAGGAACCCACGGAACTTTATGGAACCCTACCAGCCCCTACGGAAGCCTAAAGACCCTTGCAGGCAGTTACGGAACGGTACAGGGCCCTACGGAACTTTACCAGCCACTACGGAACTCTACGGGCCCCTAGGGAACCCTGCAGAACCCTCCAGAACCTTACACAATCCCACGGATTCCTACAGACTCCTGCGGGCACTTACTCAACCCTAGAGGCCCCTACGGAACACTGCCAGCCCCTATGGAAGGAACCCTACGGGCCCCTACAGAACACTACTGGCTCCTGCGGTACTCTACAGGCCTCTAGGGAACCTACGAAGCTCTACGGAGCCCTATGGATCCTTACGGAACAGTACGGGCCCCTTCAGACCTCTGCGGGCGCTTATGGAAACCTACAGGACCCTACGGAACTGTACGAGGCTCTACAGGCCCTTAGGGAACACCACAGGCCCCTACGGAACTGTACGAGACTCTACAGGCCCCTAGGGAACACCACAGGCCCCTACGGAACCCAACACAACTCTCTGGAAACTTATGGCACCCTACAAGCTCCTACCAACCCCTGCGGGCACTTACACAACCCTACAGGCCCCTACGGAATACTACCAGCCACTACGGAAACCTATGGCCCCTACGGAACTCTACGGAACCTGACAGAAACACTGTGGGCCCCTACAGGCCCTTGCGGGCACTTGCAGAACTCTGCAGGAACCCACGGAACTTTATGGAACCCTACCAGCCCCTACGGAAGGCTATGGACCCTTGCAGGCAGTTACGGAACGGTACAGGGCCCTACGGAACTTTACCAGCCACTACGGAACTCTACGGGCCCCTACGGAACCCTGCAGAACCCTCCAGAACCTTACAGAATGCCACGGATTCCTACAGACTCCTGCGGGCACTTACTCAACCCTAGAGGCCCCTACGGAACACTGCCAGCCCCTATGGAAGGAACCCTACGTGCCCCTACAGAACACTACTGGCTCCTGCGGTATTCTACAGGCCTCCTGGGAACCTACGAAGCTCTACGGAGCCCTATGGATCCTTACGGAACAGTACGGGCCCCTTCAAACCTCTGCGGGCGCTTATGGAAACCTACAGGACCCTACGGAACAGTACGAGGCTCTACAGGCCCTTAGGGAACACCACAGGCCCCTACGGAACTGTACGAGACTCTACAGGCCCCTAGGGAACACCACAGGCCCCTACGGAACCCTACACAACCCTCCGGAAACTTATGGCACCCTACAAGCTCCTACCAACCCCTGCGGGCACTTACACAACCCTACAGGCCCCTACGGAAATCTACGGGACTCCACGGGCCCCTAGGGAAGCCTACAGATTTTGACGGAACCCTACGAGCCCCTCTGGAACCCTACAGAATACTCCAGGACCCAACAGCACTCTACAAGACCCTTAGCAACACAACGGAACCTCACTAAAACCCTATGGGCTCCTACAGAACACTGCAGGTGCCAACGGAACCCTACAGACCCCTACGGAATACTACCAGCCACTACGGAAACCTATGGCCCCTACGGAACTCTACGGAACCTGACAGAAACACTGTGGGCCCCTACAGGCCCTTGCGGGCACTTGCAGAACTCTGCAGGAACCCACGGAACTTTATGGAACCCTACCAGCCCCTACGGAAGCCTAAAGACCCTTGCAGGCAGTTACGGAACGGTACAGGGCCCTACGGAACTTTACCAGCCACTACGGAACTCTACGGGCCCCTACGGAACCCTGCAGAACCCTCCAGAACCTTACACAATCCCACGGATTCCTACAGACTCCTGCGGGCACTTACTCAACCCTAGAGGCCCCTACGGAACACTGCCAGCCCCTATGGAAGGAACCCTACGGGCCCCTACAGAACACTACTGGCTCCTGCGGTATTCTACAGGCCTCCTGGGAACCTACGAAGCTCTACGGAGCCCTATGGATCCTTACGGAACAGTACGGGCCCCTTCAGACCTCTGCGGGCGCTTATGGAAACCTACAGGACCCTACGGAACTGTACGAGGCTCTACAGGCCCTTAGGGAACACCACAGGCCCCTACGGAACTGTACGAGACTCTACAGGCCCCTAGGGAACACCACAGGCCCCTACGGAACCCAACACAACTCTCTGGAAACTTATGGAACCCTACAAGCTCCTACCAACCCCTGCGGGCACTTACACAACCCTACAGGCCCCTACGGAATACTACCAGCCACTACGGAAACCTATGGCCCCTACGGAACTCTACGGAACCTGACAGAAACACTGTGGGCCCCTACAGGCCCTTGCGGGCACTTGCAGAACTCTGCAGGAACCCACGGAACTTTATGGAACCCTACCAGCCTCTACGGAAGGCTATGGACCCTTGCAGGCAGTTACGGAACGGTACAGGGCCCTACGGAACTTTACCAGCCACTACGGAACTCTACGGGCCCCTACGGAACCCTGCAGAACCCTCCAGAACCTTACAGAATCCCACGGATTCCTACAGACTCCTGCGGGCACTTACTCAACCCTAGAGGCCCCTACGGAACACTGCCAGCCCCTATGGAAGGAACCCTACGTGCCCCTACAGAACACTACTGGCTCCTGCGGTATTCTACAGGCCTCCTGGGAACCTACGAAGCTCTACGGAGCCCTATGGATCCTTACGGAACAGTACGGGCCCCTTCAAACCTCTGCGGGCGCTTATGGAAACCTACAGGACCCTACGGAACAGTACGAGGCTCTACAGGCCCTTAGGGAACACCACAGGCCCCTACGGAACTGTACGAGACTCTACAGGCCCCTAGGGAACACCACAGGCCCCTACGGAACCCTACACAACCCTCCGGAAACTTATGGCACCCTACAAGCTCCTACCAACCCCTGCGGGCACTTACACAACCCTACAGGCCCCTACGGAAATCTACGGGACTCCACGGGCCCCTAGGGAAGCCTACAGATTTTGACGGAACCCTACGAGCCCCTCTGGAACCCTACAGAATACTCCAGGACCCAACAGCACTCTACAAGACCCTTAGCAACACAACGGAACCTCACTAAAACCCTATGGGCTCCTACAGAACACTGCAGGTGCCAACGGAACCCTACAGACCCCTACGGAATACTACCAGCCACTACGGAAACCTATGGCCCCTACGGAACTCTACGGAACCTGACAGAAACACTGTGGGCCCCTACAGGCCCTTGCGGGCACTTGCAGAACTCTGCAGGAACCCACGGAACTTTATGGAACCCTACCAGCCCCTACGGAAGCCTAAAGACCCTTGCAGGCAGTTACGGAACGGTACAGGGCCCTACGGAACTTTACCAGCCACTACGGAACTCTACGGGCCCCTACGGAACCCTGCAGAACCCTCCAGAACCTTACACAATCCCACGGATTCCTACAGACTCCTGCGGGTACTTACTCAACCCTAGAGGCCCCTACGGAACACTGCCAGCCCCTATGGAAGGAACCCTACGGGCCCCTACAGAACACTACTGGCTCCTGCGGTACTCTACAGGCCTCTAGGGAACCTACGAAGCTCTACGGAGCCCTATGGATCCTTACGGAATAGTACGGGCCCCTTCAGACCTCTGCGGGCGCTTATGGAAACCTACAGGACCCTACGGAACTGTACGAGACTCTACAGGCCCCTAGGGAACACCACAGGCCCCTACGGAACCCTACACAACCCTCCGGAAACTTATGGCACCCTACAAGCTCCTACCAACCCCTGCGGGCACTTACACAACCCTACAGGCCCCTACGGAAATCTACGGGACTCCACGGGCCCCTAGGGAAGCCTACAGATTTTGACGCAACCCTACGAGCCCCTCTGGAACCCTACAGAATACTCCAGGACCCGACAGCACTCTACAAGACCCTTAGCAACACAACGGAACCTCACTAAAACCCTATGGGCTCCTACAGAACACTGCAGGTGCCAACGGAACCCTACAGACCCCTACGGAATACTACCAGCCACTACGGAAACCTATGGCCCCTACGGAACTCTACGGAACCTGACAGAAACACTGTGGGCCCCTACAGGCCCTTGCGGGCACTTGCAGAACTCTGCAGGAACCCACGGAACTTTATGGAACCCTACCAGCCCCTACGGAAGCCTAAAGACCCTTGCAGGCAGTTACGGAACGGTACAGGGCCCTACGGAACTTTACCAGCCACTACGGAACTCTACGGGCCCCTAGGGAACCCTGCAGAACCCTCCAGAACCTTACACAATCCCACGGATTCCTACAGACTCCTGCGGGCACTTACTCAACCCTAGAGGCCCCTACGGAACACTGCCAGCCCCTATGGAAGGAACCCTACGGGCCCCTACAGAACACTACTGGCTCCTGCGGTACTCTACAGGCCTCTAGGGAACCTACGAAGCTCTACGGAGCCCTATGGATCCTTACGGAACAGTACGGGCCCCTTCAGACCTCTGCGGGCGCTTATGGAAACCTACAGGACCCTACGGAACTGTACGAGGCTCTACAGGCCCTTAGGGAACACCACAGGCCCCTACGGAACTGTACGAGACTCTACAGGCCCCTAGGGAACACCACAGGCCCCTACGGAACCCAACACAACTCTCTGGAAACTTATGGCACCCTACAAGCTCCTACCAACCCCTGCGGGCACTTACACAACCCTACAGGCCCCTACGGAATACTACCAGCCACTACGGAAACCTATGGCCCCTACGGAACTCTACGGAACCTGACAGAAACACTGTGGGCCCCTACAGGCCCTTGCGGGCACTTGCAGAACTCTGCAGGAACCCACGGAACTTTATGGAACCCTACCAGCCCCTACGGAAGGCTATGGACCCTTGCAGGCAGTTACGGAACGGTACAGGGCCCTACGGAACTTTACCAGCCACTACGGAACTCTACGGGCCCCTACGGAACCCTGCAGAACCCTCCAGAACCTTACAGAATCCCACGGATTCCTACAGACTCCTGCGGGCACTTACTCAACCCTAGAGGCCCCTACGGAACACTGCCAGCCCCTATGGAAGGAACCCTACGGGCCCCTACAGAACACTACTGGCTCCTGCGGTATTCTACAGGCCTCCTGGGAACCTACGAAGCTCTACGGAGCCCTATGGATCCTTACGGAACAGTACGGGCCCCTTCAAACCTCTGCGGGCGCTTATGGAAACCTACAGGACCCTACGGAACAGTACGAGGCTCTACAGGCCCTTAGGGAACACCACAGGCCCCTACGGAACTGTACGAGACTCTACAGGCCCCTAGGGAACACCACAGGCCCCTACGGAACCCTACACAACCCTCCGGAAACTTATGGCACCCTACAAGCTCCTACCAACCCCTGCGGGCACTTACACAACCCTACAGGCCCCTACGGAAATCTACGGGACTCCACGGGCCCCTAGGGAAGCCTACAGATTTTGACGGAACCCTACGAGCCCCTCTGGAACCCTACAGAATACTCCAGGACCCAACAGCACTCTACAAGACCCTTAGCAACACAACGGAACCTCACTAAAACCCTATGGGCTCCTACAGAACACTGCAGGTGCCAACGGAACCCTACAGACCCCTACGGAATACTACCAGCCACTACGGAAACCTATGGCCCCTACGGAACTCTACGGAACCTGACAGAAACACTGTGGGCCCCTACAGGCCCTTGCGGGCACTTGCAGAACTCTGCAGGAACCCACGGAACTTTATGGAACCCTACCAGCCCCTACGGAAGCCTAAAGACCCTTGCAGGCAGTTACGGAACGGTACAGGGCCCTACGGAACTTTACCAGCCACTACGGAACTCTACGGGCCCCTACGGAACCCTGCAGAACCCTCCAGAACCTTACACAATCCCACGGATTCCTACAGACTCCTGCGGGTACTTACTCAACCCTAGAGGCCCCTACGGAACACTGCCAGCCCCTATGGAAGGAACCCTACGTGCCCCTACAGAACACTACTGGCTCCTGCGGTATTCTACAGGCCTCCTGGGAACCTACGAAGCTCTACGGAGCCCTATGGATCCTTACGGAACAGTACGGGCCCCTTCAGACCTCTGCGGGCGCTTATGGAAACCTACAGGACCCTACGGAACTGTACGAGGCTCTACAGGCCCTTAGGGAACACCACAGGCCCCTACGGAACTGTACGAGACTCTACAGGCCCCTAGGGAACACCACAGGCCCCTACGGAACCCAACACAACTCTCTGGAAACTTATGGCACCCTACAAGCTCCTACCAACCCCTGCGGGCACTTACACAACCCTACAGGCCCCTACGGAATACTACCAGCCACTACGGAAACCTATGGCCCCTACGGAACTCTACGGAACCTGACAGAAACACTGTGGGCCCCTACAGGCCCTTGCGGGCACTTGCAGAACTCTGCAGGAACCCACGGAACTTTATGGAACCCTACCAGCCCCTACGGAAGGCTATGGACCCTTGCAGGCAGTTACGGAACGGTACAGGGCCCTACGGAACTTTACCAGCCACTACGGAACTCTACGGGCCCCTACGGAACCCTGCAGAACCCTCCAGAACCTTACAGAATCCCACGGATTCCTACAGACTCCTGCGGGCACTTACTCAACCCTAGAGGCCCCTACGGAACACTGCCAGCCCCTATGGAAGGAACCCTACGTGCCCCTACAGAACACTACTGGCTCCTGCGGTATTCTACAGGCCTCCTGGGAACCTACGAAGCTCTACGGAGCCCTATGGATCCTTACGGAACAGTACGGGCCCCTTCAAACCTCTGCGGGCGCTTATGGAAACCTACAGGACCCTACGGAACAGTACGAGGCTCTACAGGCCCTTAGGGAACACCACAGGCCCCTACGGAACTGTACGAGACTCTACAGGCCCCTAGGGAACACCACAGGCCCCTACGGAACCCTACACAACCCTCCGGAAACTTATGGCACCCTACAAGCTCCTACCAACACCTGCGGGCACTTACACAACCCTACAGGCCCCTACGGAAATCTACGGGACTCCACGGGCCCCTAGGGAAGCCTACAGATTTTGACGCAACCCTACGAGCCCCTCTGGAACCCTACAGAATACTCCAGGACCCAACAGCACTCTACAAGACCCTTAGCAACACAACGGAACCTCACTAAAACCCTATGGGCTCCTACAGAACACTGCAGGTGCCAACGGAACCCTACAGACCCCTACGGAATACTACCAGCCACTACGGAAACCTATGGCCCCTACGGAACTCTACGGAACCTGACAGAAACACTGTGGGCCCCTACAGGCCCTTGCGGGCACTTGCAGAACTCTGCAGGAACCCACGGAACTTTATGGAACCCTACCAGCCCCTACGGAAGCCTAAAGACCCTTGCAGGCAGTTACGGAACGGTACAGGGCCCTACGGAACTTTACCAGCCACTACGGAACTCTACGGGCCCCTACGGAACCCTGCAGAACCCTCCAGAACCTTACAGAATGCCACGGATTCCTACAGACTCCTGCGGGTACTTACTCAACCCTAGAGGCCCCTACGGAACACTGCCAGCCCCTATGGAAGGAACCCTACGGGCCCCTACAGAACACTACTGGCTCCTGCGGTACTCTACAGGCCTCTAGGGAACCTACGAAGCTCTACGGAGCCCTATGGATCCTTACGGAATAGTACGGGCCCCTTCAGACCTCTGCGGGCGCTTATGGAAACCTACAGGACCCTACGGAACTGTACGAGACTCTACAGGCCCCTAGGGAACACCACAGGCCCCTAAGGAACCCTACACAACCCTCTGGAAACTTATGGCACCCTACAAGCTCCTACCAACCCCTGCGGGCACTTACACAACCCTACAGGCCCCTACGGAAATCTACGGGACTCTACGGGCCCCTAGGGAAGCCTACAGATTTTGACGCAACCCTACAAGCCCCTCTGGAACCCTACAGAATACTCCAGGACCCGACAGCACTCTACAAGACCCTTAGCAACACAACGGAACCTCACTAAAACCCTATGGGCTCCTACAGAACACTGCAGGTGCCAACGGAACCCTACAGACCCCTACGGAATACTACCAGCCACTACGGAAACCTATGGCCCCTACGGAACTCTACGGAACCTGACAGAAACACTGGGGGCCCCTACAGGCCCTTGCGGGCACTTGCAGAACTCTGCAGGAACCCACGGAACTTTATGGAACCCTACCAGCCCCTACGGAAGCCTAAAGACCCTTGCAGGCAGTTACGGAACGGTACAGGGCCCTACGGAACTTTACCAGCCACTACGGAACTCTACGGGCCCCTACGGAACCATGCAGAACCCTCCAGAACCTTACACAATCCCACGGATTCCTACAGACTCCTGCGGGTACTTACTCAACCCTAGAGGCCCCTACAGAACACTGCCAGCCCCTATGGAAGGAACCCTACGGGCCCCTACAGAACACTACTGGCTCCTGCGGTACTCTACAGGCCTCTAGGGAACCTACGAAGCTCTACGGAGCCCTATGGATCCTTACGGAACAGTACGGGCCCCTTCAGACCTCTGCGGGCGCTTATGGAAACCTACAGGCCCCTACGGAACTGTACGAGACTCTACAGGCCCCTAGGGAACACCACAGGCCCCTACGGAACCCAACACAACCCTCTGGAAACTTATGGCACCCTACAAGCTCCTACCAACCCTTGCGGGCACTTACACAACCCTACAGGCCCCTACGGAATACTACCAGCCACTACGGAAACCTATGGCCCCTACGGAACTCTACGGAACCTGACAGAAACACTGTGGGCCCCTACAGGCCCTTGCGGGCACTTGCAGAACTCTGCAGGAACCCACGGAACTTTATGGAACCCTACCAGCCCCTACGGAAGCCTAAAGACCCTTGCAGGCAGTTACGGAACGGTACAGGGCCCTACGGAACTTTACCAGCCACTACGGAACTCTACGGGCCCCTACGGAACCCTGCAGAACCCTCCAGAACCTTACAGAATGCCACGGATTCCTACAGACTCCTGCGGGTACTTACTCAACCCTAGAGGCCCCTACGGAACACTGCCAGCCCCTATGGAAGGAACCCTACGGGCCCCTACAGAACACTACTGGCTCCTGCGGTACTCTACAGGCCTCTAGGGAACCTACGAAGCTCTACGGAGCCCTATGGATCCTTACGGAATAGTACGGGCCCCTTCAGACCTCTGCGGGCGCTTATGGAAACCTACAGGACCCTACGGAACTGTACGAGACTCTACAGGCCCCTAGGGAACACCACAGGCCCCTACGGAACCCTACACAACCCTCTGGAAACTTATGGCACCCTACAAGCTCCTACCAACCCCTGCGGGCACTTACACAAACCTACAGGCCCCTACGGAAATCTACGGGACTCTACGGGCCCCTAGGGAAGCCTACAGATTTTGACGGAACCCTACAAGCCCCTCTGGAACCCTACAGAATACTCCAGGACCCGACAGCACTCTACAAGACCCTTAGCAACACAACGGAACCTCACTAAAACCCTATGGGCTCCTACAGAACACTGCAGGTGCCAACGGAACCCTACAGACCCCTACGGAATACTACCAGCCACTACGGAAACCTATGGCCACTACGGAACTCTACGGAACCTGACAGAAACACTGTGGGCCCCTACAGGCCCTTGCGGGCACTTGCAGAACTCTGCAGGAACCCACGGAACTTTATGGAACCCTACCAGCCCCTACGGAAGCCTAAAGACCCTTGCAGGCAGTTACGGAACGGTACAGGGCCCTACGGAACTTTACCAGCCACTACGGAACTCTACGGGCCCCTACGGAACCCTGCAGAACCCTCCAGAACCTTACACAATCCCACGGATTCCTACAGACTCCTGCGGGTACTTACTCAACCCTAGAGGCCCCTACGGAACACTGCCAGCCCCTATGGAAGGAACCCCACGGGCCCCTACAGAACACTACTGGCTCCTGCGGTATTCTACAGGCCTCTAGGGAACCTACGAAGCTCTACAGAGCCCTATGGATCCTTACGGAACAGTACGGGCCCCTTCAAACCTCTGCGGGCGCTTATGGAAACCTACAGGACCCTACGGAACTGTACGAGACTCTACAGGCCCCTAGGGAACACCACAGGGCCCTAAGGAACCCTACACAACCCTCTGGAAACTTATGGCACCCTACAAGCTCCTACCAACCCCTGCGGGCACTTACACAACCCTACAGGCCCCTACGGAAATCTACGGGACTCTACGGGCCCCTAGGGAAGCCTACAGATTTTGACGCAACCCTACAAGCCCCTCTGGAACCCTACAGAATACTCCAGGACCCGACAGCACTCTACAAGACCCTTAGCAACACAACGGAACCTCACTAAAACCCTATGGGCTCCTACAGAACACTGCAGGTGCCAACGGAACCCTACAGACCCCTACAGAATACTACCAGCCACTACGGAAAGCTATGGCCCCTACGGAACTCTACGGAACCTGACAGAAACACTGGGGGCCCCTACAGGCCCTTGCGGGCACTTGCAGAACTCTGCAGGAACCCACGGAACTTTATGGAACCCTACCAGCCCCTACGGAAGCCTAAAGACCCTTGCAGGCAGTTACGGAACGGTACAGGGCCCTACGGAACTTTACCAGCCACTACGGAACTCTACGGGCCCCTACGGAACCATGCAGAACCCTCCAGAACCTTACACAATCCCACGGATTCCTACAGACTCCTGCGGGTACTTACTCAACCCTAGAGGCCCCTACAGAACACTGCCAGCCCCTATGGAAGGAACCCTACGGGCCCCTACAGAACACTACTGGCTCCTGCGGTACTCTACAGGCCTCTAGGGAACCTACGAAGCTCTACGGAGCCCTATGGATCCTTACGGAACAGTACGGGCCCCTTCAGACCTCTGCGGGCGCTTATGGAAACCTACAGGCCCCTACGGAACTGTACGAGACTCTACAGGCCCCTAGGGAACACCACAGGCCCCTACGGAACCCAACACAACCCTCTGGAAACTTATGGCACCCTACAAGCTCCTACCAACCCTTGCGGGCACTTACACAACCCTACAGGCCCCTACGGAATACTACCAGCCACTACGGAAACCTATGGCCCCTACGGAACTTTACGGAACCTGACAGAAACACTGTGGGCCCCTACAGGCCCTTGCGGGCACTTGCAGAACTCTGCAGGAACCCACGGAACTTTATGGAACCCTACCAGCCCCTACGGAAGCCTAAAGACCCTTGCAGGCAGTTACGGAATGGTACAGGGCCCTACGGAACTTTACCAGCCACTACGGAACTCTACGGGCCCCTAGGGAACCCTGCAGAACCCTCCAGAACCTTACACAATCCCACGGATTCCTACAGACTCCTGCGGGTACTTACTCAACCCTAGAGGCCCCTACGGAACACTGCCAGCCCCTATGGAAGGAACCCTACGGGCCCCTACAGAACACTACTGGCTCCTGCGGTATTCTACAGGCCTCTAGGGAACCTACGAAGCTCCACGGAGCCCTATGGATCCTTACGGAACAGTACGGGCCCCTTCAAACCTCTGCGGGCGCTTATGGAAACCTACAGGACCCTACGGAACTGTACGAGACTCTACAGGCCCCTAGGGAACACCACAGGCCCCTACGGAACCCTACACAACCCTCTGGAAACTTATGGCACCCTACAAGCTCCTACCAACCCCTGCAGGCACTTATACAACCCTACAGGCCCCTACGGAAATCTACGGGACTCCACGGGCCCCTAGGGAAGCCTACAGATTTTGACGGAACCCTACGAGCCCCTCTGGAACCCTACAGAATACTCCAGGACCCGACAGCACTCTACAAGACCCTTAGCAACACAACGGAACCTCACTAAAACCCTATGGGCTCCTACAGAACACTGCAGGTGCCAACGGAACCCTACAGACCCCTACGGAATACTACCAGCCACTACGGAAACCTATGGCCCCTACGGAACTCTACGGAACCTGACAGAAACACTGTGGGCCCCTACAGGCCCTTGCGGGCACTTGCAGAACTCTGCAGGAACCCACGGAACTTTATGGAACCCTACCAGCCCCTACGGAAGCCTAAAGACCCTTGCAGGCAGTTACGGAACGGTACAGGGCCCTACGGAACTTTACCAGCCACTACGGAACTCTACGGGCCCCTACGGAACCCTGCAGAACCCTCCAGAACCTTACACAATCCCACGGATTCCTACAGACTCCTGCGGGTACTTACTCAACCCTAGAGGCCCCTACGGAACACTGCCAGCCCCTATGGAAGGAACCCAACGGGCCCCTACAGAACACTACTGGCTCCTGCGGTATTCTACAGGCCTCTAGGGAACCTACGAAGCTCTACGGAGCCCTATGGATCCTTACGGAACAGTACGGGCCCCTTCAAACCTCTGCGGGCGCTTATGGAAACCTACAGGACCCTACGGAACTGTACGAGACTCTACAGGCCCCTAGGGAACACCACAGGCCCCTAAGGAACCCTACACAACCCTCTGGAAACTTATGGCACCCTACAAGCTCCTACCAACCCCTGCAGGCACTTATACAACCCTACAGGCCCCTACGGAAATCTACGGGACTCCACGGGCCCCTAGGGAAGCCTACAGATTTTGACGGAACCCTACGAGCCCCTCTGGAACCCTACAGAATACTCCAGGACCCGACAGCACTCTACAAGACCCTTAGCAACACAACAGAACCTCACTAAAACCCTATGGGCTCCTACAGAACACTGCAGGTGCCAACGGAACCCTACAGACCCCTACGGAATACTACCAGCCACTACGGAAACCTATGGCCCCTACGGAACTCTACGGAACCTGACAGAAACACTGTGGGCCCCTACAGGCCCTTGCGGGCACTTGCAGAACTCTGCAGGAACCCACGGAACTTTATGGAACCCTACCAGCCCCTACGGAAGCCTAAAGACCCTTGCAGGCAGTTACGGAACGGTACAGGGCCCTACGGAACTTTACCAGCCACTACGAAACTCTACGGGCCCCTAGGGAACCCTGCAGAACCCTCCAGAACCTTACACAATCCCACGGATTCCTACAGACTCCTGCGGGTACTTACTCAACCCTAGAGGCCCCTACGGAACACTGCCAGCCCCTATGGAAGGAACCCCACGGGCCCCTACAGAACACTACTGGCTCCTGTGGTATTCTACAGGCCTCTAGGGAACCTACGAAGCTCCACGGAGCCCTATGGATCCTTACGGAACAGTACGGGCCCCTTCAAACCTCTGCGGGCGCTTATGGAAACCTACAGGACCCTACGGAACTGTACGAGACTCTACAGGCCCCTAGGGAACACCACAGGCCCCTACGGAACCCTACACAACCCTCTGGAAACTTATGGCACCCTACAAGCTCCTACCAACCCCTGCGGGCACTTACACAACCCTACAGGCCCCTACGGAATACTACCAGCCACTACGGAAACCTATGGCCCCTACGGAACTCTACGGAACCTGACAGAAACACTGTGGGCCCCTACAGGCCCTTGCGGGCACTTGCAGAACTCTGCAGGAACCCACGGAACTTTATGGAACCCTACCAGCCCCTACGGAAGCCTAAAGACCCTTGCAGGCAGTTACGGAACGGTACAGGGCCCTACGGAACTTTACCAGCCACTACGGAACTCTACGGGCCCCTACGGAACCCTGCAGAACCCTCCAGAACCTTACACAATCCCACGGATTCCTACAGACTCCTGCGGGTACTTACTCAACCCTAGAGGACCCTACGGAACACTGCCAGCCCCTATGGAAGGAACCCTACGGGCCCCTACAGAACACTACTGGCTCCTGCGGTACTCTACAGGCCTCTAGGGAACCTACGAAGTTCTACGGAACCCTATGGATCCTTACGGAACAGTACGGGCCCCTTCAGACCTCTGCGGGCGCTTATGGAAACCTACAGGCCCCTACGGAACTGTACGAGACTCTACAGGCCCCTAGGGAACACCACCGGCCCCTAAGGAACCCTACACAACCCTCCGGAAACTTATGGCACCCTACAAGCTCCTACCAACCCCTGCGGGCACTTACACAACCCTACAGGCCCCTACGGAAATCTACGGGACTCTCTGGGCCCCTAGGGAATCCTACAGATTTTGACGGAACCCTACGAGCCACTCTGGAACCCTACAGAATACTCCAGGACCCGACAGCACTCTACAAGACCCTTAGCAACACAACGGAACCTCACTAAAACCCTATGGGCTCCTACAGAACACTGCAGGTGCCAACAGAACCCTACAGACCCCTACAGAATACTACCAGCCACTACGGAAACCTATGGCCCCTACGGAACTCTACGGAACCTGACAGAAACACTGTGGGCCCCTACAGGCCCTTGCGGGCACTTGCAGAACTCTGCAGGAACCCACGGAACTTTATGGAACCCTACCAGCCCCTACGGAAGCCTAAAGACCCTTGCAGGCAGTTACGGAACGGTACAGGGCCCTACGGAACTTTACCAGCCACTACGGAACTCTACGGGCCCCTACGGAACCCTGCAGAACCCTCCAGAACCTTACACAATCCCACGGATTCCTACAGACTCCTGCGGGTACTTACTCAACCCTAGAGGCCCCTACGGAACACTGCCAGCCCCTATGGAAGGAACCCTACGGGCCCCTACAGAACACTACTGGCTCCTGCGGTACTCTACAGGCCTCTAGGGAAGCTACGAAGCTCTACGGAGCCCTATGGATCCTTACGGAACAGTACGGGCCCCTTCAGACCTCTGCGGGCGCTTATGGAAACCTACAGGCTCCTACGGAACTGTACGAGACTCTACAGGCCCCTAGGGAACACCACCGGCCCCTACGGAACCCTACACAACCCTCCGGAAACTTATGGCACCCTACAAGCTCCTACCAACCCCTGCGGGCACTTACACAACCCTACAGGCCCCTACGGAAATCTACGGGACTCCACGGGCCCCTAGGGAAGCCTACAGATTTTGACGGAACCCTACGAGCCCCTCTGGAACCCTACAGAATACTCCAGGACCCGACAGCACTCTACAAGACCCTTAGCAACACAACGGAACCTCACTAAAACCCTATGGGCTCCTACAGAACACTGCAGGTGCCAACAGAATACTACAGACCCCTACAGAATACTACCAGCCACTACGGAAACCTATGGCCCCTACGGAACTCTACGGAACCTGACAGAAACACTGTGGGCCCCTACAGGCCCTTGCGGGCACTTGCAGAACTCTGCAGGAACCCACGGAACTTTATGGAACCCTACCAGCCCCTACGGAAGCCTAAAGACCCTTGCAGGCAGTTACGGAACGGTACAGGGCCCTACGGAACTTTACCAGCCACTACGGAACTCTACGGGCCCCTACGGAACCCTGCAGAACCCTCCAGAACCTTACACAATCCCACGGATTCCTACAGACTCCTGCGGGTACTTACTCAACCCTAGAGGCCCCTACGGAACACTGCCAGCCCCTATGGAAGGAACCCCACGGGCCCCTACAGAACACTACTGGCTCCTGCGGTACTCTACAGGCCTCTAGGGAACCTACGAAGCTCTACGGAGCCCTATGGATCCTTACGGAACAGTACGGGCCCCTTCAAACCTCTGCGGGCGCTTATGGAAACCTACAGGCCCCTACGGAACTGTACAAGACTCTACAGGCCCCTAGGGAACACCACAGGCCCCTACGGAACCCTACACAACCCACTGGAAACTTATGGCACCCTACAAGCTCCTACCAACCCCTGCGGGCACTTACACAACCCTACAGGCCCCTACGGAAATCTGCGGGACTCTACGGGCCCCTAGGGAACCCTACAGATTTTGACGGAACCCTACGAGCCCCTCTGGAACCCTACAGAATACTCCAGGACCTGACAGCACTCTACAAGACCCTTAGCAACACAACGGAACCTCACTAAAACCCTATGGGCTCCTACAGAACACTGCAGGTGCCTACGGAACCCTACAGACCCCTACGGAATACTACCAGCCACTACGGAAACCTATGGCCCCTACGGAACTCTACGGAACCTGACAGAAACACTGTGGGCCCCTACAGGCCCTTGCGGGCACTTGCAGAACTCTGCAGGAACCCACGGAACTTTATGGAAACCTACCAGCCCCTACGGAAGCCTAAAGACCCTTGCAGGCAGTTACGGAACGGTACAGGGCCCTACGGAACTTTACCAGCCACTACGGAACTCTACGGGCCCCTACGGAACCCTGCAGAACCCTCCAGAACCTTACAGAATCCCACGGATTCCTACAGACTCCTGCGGGTACTTACTCAACCCTAGAGGCCCCTACGGAACACTGCCAGCCCCTATGGAAGGAACCCCACGGGCCCCTACAGAACACTACTGGCTCCTGCGGTACTCTACAGGCCTCTAGGGAACCTACGAAGCTCTACGGAGCCCTATGGATCCTTACGGAACAGTACGGGCCCCTTCAAACCTCTGCGGGCGCTTATGGAAACCTACAGGCCCCTACGGAACTGTACGAGACTCTACAGGCCCCTAGGGAACACCACAGGCCCCTACGGAACCCTACACAACCCTCTGGAAACTTATGGCACCCTACAAGCTCCTACCAACCCCTGCGGGCACTTACACAACCCTACAGGCCCCTACGGAATACTACCAGCCACTACGGAAACCTATGGCCCCTACGGAACTCTACGGAACCTGACAGAAACACTGTGGGCCCCTACAGGCCCTTGCGGGCACTTGCAGAACTCTGCAGGAACCCACGGAACTTTATGGAACCCTACCAGCCCCTACGGAAGCCTAAAGACCCTTGCAGGCAGTTACGGAACGGTACAGGGCCCTACGGAACTTTACCAGCCACTACGGAACTCTACGGGCCCCTACGGAACCCCGCAGAACCCTCCAGAACCTTACACAATCCCACGGATTCCTACAGACTCCTGCGGGTACTTACTCAACCCTAGAGGACCCTACGGAACACTGCCAGCCCCTATGGAAGGAACCCCACGGGCCCCTACAGAACACTACTGGCTCCTGCGGTACTCTACAGGCCTCTAGGGAACCTACGAAGCTCTACGGAGCCCTATGGATCCTTACGGAACAGTACGGGCCCCTTCAAACCTCTGCGGGCGCTTATGGAAACCTACAGGCCCCTACGGAACTGTACAAGACTCTACAGGCCCCTAGGGAACACCACCGGCCCCTACGGAACCCAACACAACCCTCTGGAAACTTATGGCACCCTACAAGCTCCTACCAACCCCTGCGGGCACTTACACAAACCTACAGGCCCCTACGGAAATCTACGGGACTCTCTGGGCCCCTAGGGAATCCTACAGATTTTGACGGAACCCTACGAGCCCCTCTGGAACCCTACAGAATACTCCAGGACCCGACAGCACTCTACAAGACCCTTAGCAACACAACGGAACCTCACTAAAACCCTATGGGCTCCTACAGAACACTGCAGGTGCCAACAGAACCCTACAGACCCCTACAGAATACTACCAGCCACTACGGAAACCTATGGCCCCTACGGAACTCTACGGAACCTGACAGAAACACTGTGGGCCCCTACAGGCCCTTGCGGGCACTTGCAGAACTCTGCAGGAACCCACGGAACTTTATGGAACCCTACCAGCCCCTACGGAAGCCTAAAGACCCTTGCAGGCAGTTACGGAACGGTACAGGGCCCTACGGAACTTTACCAGCCACTACGGAACTCTACGGGCCCCTACGGAACCCTGCAGAACCCTCCAGAACCTTACAGAATCCCACAGATTCCTACAGACTCCTGCGGGTACTTACTCAACCCTAGAGGCCCCTACGGAACACTGCCAGCCCCTATGGAAGGAACCCCACGGGCCCCTACAGAACACTACTGGCTCCTGCGGTACTCTACAGGCCTCTAGGGAACCTACGAAGCTCTACGGAGCCCTATGGATCCTTACGGAACAGTACGGGCCCCTTCAAACCTCTGCGGGCGCTTATGGAAACCTACAGGCCCCTACGGAACTGTACAAGACTCTACAGGCCCCTAGGGAACACCACAGGCCCCTACGGAACCCTACACAACCCTCTGGAAACTTATGGCACCCTACAAGCTCCTACCAACCCCTGCGGGCACTTACACAACCCTACAGGCCCCTACGGAAATCTGCGGGACTCTACGGGCCCCTAGGGAACCCTACAGATTTTGACGGAACCCTACGAGCCCCTCTGGAACCCTACAGAATACTCCAGGACCCGACAGCACTCTACAAGACCCTTAGCAACACAACGGAACCTCACTAAAACCCTATGGGCTCCTACAGAACACTGCAGGTGCCTACGGAACCCTACAGACCCCTACAGAATACTACCAGCCACTACGGAAACCTATGGCCCCTACGGAACTCTACGGAACCTGACAGAAACACTGTGGGCCCCTACAGGCCCTTGCGGGCACTTGCAGAACTCTGCAGGAACCCACGGAACTTTATGGAAACCTACCAGCCCCTACGGAAGCCTAAAGACCCTTGCAGGCAGTTACGGAACGGTACAGGGCCCTACGGAACTTTACCAGCCACTACGGAACTCTACGGGCCCCTACGGAACCCTGCAGAACCCTCCAGAACCTTACAGAATCCCACGGATTCCTACAGACTCCTGCGGGTACTTACTCAACCCTAGAGGCCCCTACGGAACACTGCCAGCCCCTATGGAAGGAACCCCACGGGCCCCTACAGAACACTACTGGCTCCTGCGGTACTCTACAGGCCTCTAGGGAACCTACGAAGCTCTACGGAGCCCTATGGATCCTTACGGAACAGTACGGGCCCCTTCAAACCTCTGCGGGCGCTTATGGAAACCTACAGGCCCCTACGGAACTGTACGAGACTCTACAGGCCCCTAGGGAACACCACAGGCCCCTACGGAACCCTACACAACCCTCTGGAAACTTATGGCACCCTACAAGCTCCTACCAACCCCTGCGGGCACTTACACAACCCTACAGGCCCCTACGGAATACTACCAGCCACTACGGAAACCTATGGCCCCTACGGAACTCTACGGAACCTGACAGAAACACTGTGGGCCCCTACAGGCCCTTGCGGGCACTTGCAGAACTCTGCAGGAACCCACGGAACTTTATGGAACCCTACCAGCCCCTACGGAAGCCTAAAGACCCTTGCAGGCAGTTACGGAACGGTACAGGGCCCTACGGAACTTTACCAGCCACTACGGAACTCTACGGGCCCCTACGGAACCCCGCAGAACCCTCCAGAACCTTACACAATCCCACGGATTCCTACAGACTCCTGCGGGTACTTACTCAACCCTAGAGGACCCTACGGAACACTGCCAGCCCCTATGGAAAGAACCCTACGGGCCCCTACAGAACACTACTGGCTCCTGCGGTACTCTACAGGCCTCTAGGGAACCTACGAAGCTCTACGGAGCCCTATGGATCCTTACGGAACAGTACGGGCCCCTTCAAACCTCTGCGGGCGCTTATGGAAACCTACAGGCCCCTACGGAACTGTACGAGACTCTACAGGCCCCTAGGGAACACCACCGGCCCCTACGGAACCCTACACAACCCTCTGGAAACTTATGGCACCCTACAAGCTCCTACCAACCCCTGCGGGCACTTACACAAACCTACAGGCCCCTACGGAAATCTACGGGACTCTCTGGGCCCCTAGGGAATCCTACAGATTTTGACGGAACCCTACGAGCCCCTCTGGAACCCTACAGAATACTCCAGGACCCGACAGCACTCTACAAGACCCTTAGCAACACAACGGAACCTCACTAAAACCCTATGGGCTCCTACAGAACACTGCAGGTGCCTACGGAACCCTACAGACCCCTACAGAATACTACCAGCCACTACGGAAACCTATGGCCCCTACGGAACTCTACGGAACCTGACAGAAACACTGTGGGCCCCTACAGGCCCTTGCGGGCACTTGCAGAACTCTGCAGGAACCCACGGAACTTTATGGAAACCTACCAGCCCCTACGGAAGCCTAAAGACCCTTGCAGGCAGTTACGGAACGGTACAGGGCCCTACGGAACTTTACCAGCCACTACGGAACTCTACGGGCCCCTACGGAACCCTGCAGAACCCTCCAGAACCTTACACAATCCCACGGATTCCTACAGACTCCTGCGGGTACTTACTCAACCCTAGAGGCCCCTACGGAACACTGCCAGCCCCTATGGAAGGAACCCTACGGGCCCCTACAGAACACTACTGGCTCCTGCGGTACTCTACAGGCCTCTAGGGAACCTACGAAGCTCTACGGAGCCCTATGGATCCTTACGGAACAGTACGGGCCCCTTCAAACCTCTGCGGGCGCTTATGGAAACCTACAGGCCCCTACGGAACTGTACGAGACTCTACAGGCCCCTAGGGAACACCACAGGCCCCTACGGAACCCTACACAACCCTCTGGAAACTTATGGCACCCTACAAGCTCCTACCAACCCCTGCGGGCACTTACACAACCCTACAGGCCCCTACGGAATACTACCAGCCACTACGGAAACCTATGGCCCCTACGGAACTCTACGGAACCTGACAGAAACACTGTGGGCCCCTACAGGCCCTTGCGGGCACTTGCAGAACTCTGCAGGAACCCACGGAACTTTATGGAACCCTACCAGCCCCTACGGAAGCCTAAAGACCCTTGCAGGCAGTTACGGAACGGTACAGGGCCCTACGGAACTTTACCAGCCACTACGGAACTCTACGGGCCCCTACGGAACCCCGCAGAACCCTCCAGAACCTTACACAATCCCACGGATTCCTACAGACTCCTGCGGGTACTTACTCAACCCTAGAGGACCCTACGGAACACTGCCAGCCCCTATGGAAAGAACCCTACGGGCCCCTACAGAACACTACTGGCTCCTGCGGTACTCTACAGGCCTCTAGGGAAGCTACGAAGCTCTACGGAGCCCTATGGATCCTTACGGAACAGTACGGGCCCCTTCAAACCTCTGCGGGCGCTTATGGAAACCTACAGGCCCCTACGGAACTGTACGAGACTCTACAGGCCCCTAGGGAACACCACCGGCCCCTACGGAACCCTACACAACCCTCTGGAAACTTATGGCACCCTACAAGCTCCTACCAACCCCTGCGGGCACTTACACAAACCTACAGGCCCCTACGGAAATCTACGGGACTCTCTGGGCCCCTAGGGAATCCTACAGATTTTGACGGAACCCTACGAGCCCCTCTGGAACCCTACAGAATACTCCAGGACCCGACAGCACTCTACAAGACCCTTAGCAACACAACGGAACCTCACTAAAACCCTATGGGCTCCTACAGAACACTGCAGGTGCCAACAGAACCCTACAGACCCCTACAGAATACTACCAGCCACTACGGAAACCTATGGCCCCTACGGAACTCTACGGAACCTGACAGAAACACTGTGGGCCCCTACAGGCCCTTGCGGGCACTTGCAGAACTCTGCAGGAACCCACGGAACTTTATGGAACCCTACCAGCCCCTACGGAAGCCTAAAGACCCTTGCAGGCAGTTACGGAACGGTACAGGGCCCTACGGAACTTTACCAGCCACTACGGAACTCTACGGGCCCCTACGGAACCCTGCAGAACCCTCCAGAACCTTACAGAATCCCACGGATTCCTACAGACTCCTGCGGGTACTTACTCAACCCTAGAGGCCCCTACAGAACACTGCCAGCCCCTATGGAAGGAACCCTACGGGCCCCTACAGAACACTACTGGCTCCTGCGGTACTCTACAGGCCTCTAGGGAAGCTACGAAGCTCTACGGAGCCCTATGGATCCTTACGGAACAGTACGGGCCCCTTCAAACCTCTGCGGGCGCTTATGGAAACCTACAGGCCCCTACGGAACTGTACGAGACTCTACAGGCCCCTAGGGAACACCACCGGCCCCTACGGAACCCTACACAACCCTCTGGAAACTTATGGCACCCTACAAGCTCCTACCAACCCCTGCGGGCACTTACACAAACCTACAGGCCCCTACGGAAATCTACGGGACTCTCTGGGCCCCTAGGGAATCCTACAGATTTTGACGGAACCCTACGAGCCCCTCTGGAACCCTACAGAATACTCCAGGACCCGACAGCACTCTACAAGACCCTTAGCAACACAACGGAACCTCACTAAAACCCTATGGGCTCCTACAGAACACTGCAGGTGCCTACGGAACCCTACAGACCCCTACAGAATACTACCAGCCACTACGGAAACCTATGGCCCCTACGGAACTCTACAGAACCTGACAGAAACACTGTGGGCCCCTACAGGCCCTTGCGGGCACTTGCAGAACTCTGCAGGAACCCACGGAACTTTATGGAACCCTACCAGCCCCTACGGAAGCCTAAAGACCCTTGCAGGCAGTTACGGAACGGTACAGGGCCCTACGGAACTTTACCAGCCACTACGGAACTCTACGGGCCCCTACGGAACCCTGCAGAACCCTCCAGAACCTTACACAATCCCACGGATTCCTACAGACTCCTGCGGGTACTTACTCAACCCTAGAGGACCCTACGGAACACTGCCAGCCCCTATGGAAGGAACCCTACGGGCCCCTACAGAACACTACTGGCTCCTGCGGTACTCTACAGGCCTCTAGGGAACCTACGAAGTTCTACGGAACCCTATGGATCCTTACGGAACAGTACGGGCCCCTTCAGACCTCTGCGGGCGCTTATGGAAACCTACAGGCCCCTACGGAACTGTACGAGACTCTACAGGCCCCTAGGGAACACCACCGGCCCCTAAGGAACCCTACACAACCCTCCGGAAACTTATGGCACCCTACAAGCTCCTACCAACCCCTGCGGGCACTTACACAAACCTACAGGCCCCTACGGAAATCTACGGGACTCTCTGGGCCCCTAGGGAATCCTACAGATTTTGACGGAACCCTACGAGCCACTCTGGAACCCTACAGAATACTCCAGGACCCGACAGCACTCTACAAGACCCTTAGCAACACAACGGAACCTCACTAAAACCCTATGGGCTCCTACAGAACACTGCAGGTGCCAACAGAACCCTACAGACCCCTACAGAATACTACCAGCCACTACGGAAACCTATGGCCCCTACGGAACTCTACGGAACCTGACAGAAACACTGTGGGCCCCTACAGGCCCTTGCGGGCACTTGCAGAACTCTGCAGGAACCCACGGAACTTTATGGAACCCTACCAGCCCCTACGGAAGCCTAAAGACCCTTGCAGGCAGTTACGGAACGGTACAGGGCCCTACGGAACTTTACCAGCCACTACGGAACTCTACGGGCCCCTACGGAACCCTGCAGAACCCTCCAGAACCTTACACAATCCCACGGATTCCTACAGACTCCTGCGGGTACTTACTCAACCCTAGAGGCCCCTACGGAACACTGCCAGCCCCTATGGAAGGAACCCTACGGGCCCCTACAGAACACTACTGGCTCCTGCGGTACTCTACAGGCCTCTAGGGAAGCTACGAAGCTCTACGGAGCCCTATGGATCCTTACGGAACAGTACGGGCCCCTTCAGACCTCTGCGGGCGCTTATGGAAACCTACAGGCTCCTACGGAACTGTACGAGACTCTACAGGCCCCTAGGGAACACCACCGGCCCCTACGGAACCCTACACAACCCTCCGGAAACTTATGGCACCCTACAAGCTCCTACCAACCCCTGCGGGCACTTACACAACCCTACAGGCCCCTACGGAATACTACCAGCCACTACGGAAACCTATGGCCCCTACGGAACTCTACGGAACCTGACAGAAACACTGTGGGCCCCTACAGGCCCTTGCGGGCACTTGCAGAACTCTGCAGGAACCCACGGAACTTTATGGAACCCTACCAGCCCCTACGGAAGCCTAAAGACCCTTGCAGGCAGTTACGGAACGGTACAGGGCCCTACGGAACTTTACCAGCCACTACGGAACTCTACGGGCCCCTACGGAACCCTGCAGAACCCTCCAGAACCTTACACAATCCCACGGATTCCTACAGACTCCTGCGGGTACTTACTCAACCCTAGAGGCCCCTACGGAACACTGCCAGCCCCTATGGAAGGAACCCCACGGGCCCCTACAGAACACTACTGGCTCCTGCGGTACTCTACAGGCCTCTAGGGAACCTACGAAGCTCTACGGAGCCCTATGGATCCTTACGGAACAGTACGGGCCCCTTCAAACCTCTGCGGGCGCTTATGGAAACCTACAGGCCCCTACGGAACTGTACAAGACTCTACAGGCCCCTAGGGAACACCACAGGCCCCTACGGAACCCAACACAACCCTCTGGAAACTTATGGCACCCTACAAGCTCCTACCAACCCCTGCGGGCACTTACACAAACCTACAGGCCCCTACGGAAATCTACGGGACTCTCTGGGCCCCTAGGGAATCCTACAGATTTTGACGGAACCCTACGAGCCCCTCTGGAACCCTACAGAATACTCCAGGACCCGACAGCACTCTACAAGACCCTTAGCAACACAACGGAACCTCACTAAAACCCTATGGGCTCCTACAGAACACTGCAGGTGCCAACAGAACCCTACAGACCCCTACAGAATACTACCAGCCACTACGGAAACCTATGGCCCCTACGGAACTCTACGGAACCTGACAGAAACACTGTGGGCCCCTACAGGCCCTTGCGGGCACTTGCAGAACTCTGCAGGAACCCACGGAACTTTATGGAACCCTACCAGCCCCTACGGAAGCCTAAAGACCCTTGCAGGCAGTTACGGAACGGTACAGGGCCCTACGGAACTTTACCAGCCACTACGGAACTCTACGGGCCCCTACGGAACCCTGCAGAACCCTCCAGAACCTTACAGAATCCCACAGATTCCTACAGACTCCTGCGGGTACTTACTCAACCCTAGAGGCCCCTACGGAACACTGCCAGCCCCTATGGAAGGAACCCCACGGGCCCCTACAGAACACTACTGGCTCCTGCGGTACTCTACAGGCCTCTAGGGAACCTACGAAGCTCTACGGAGCCCTATGGATCCTTACGGAACAGTACGGGCCCCTTCAAACCTCTGCGGGCGCTTATGGAAACCTACAGGCCCCTACGGAACTGTACAAGACTCTACAGGCCCCTAGGGAACACCACAGGCCCCTACGGAACCCTACACAACCCTCTGGAAACTTATGGCACCCTACAAGCTCCTACCAACCCCTGCGGGCACTTACACAACCCTACAGGCCCCTACGGAAATCTGCGGGACTCCACGGGCCCCTAGGGAACCCTACAGATTTTGACGGAACCCTACGAGCCCCTCTGGAACCCTACAGAATACTCCAGGACCCGACAGCACTCTACAAGACCCTTAGCAACACAACGGAACCTCACTAAAACCCTATGGGCTCCTACAGAACACTGCAGGTGCCTACGGAACCCTACAGACCCCTACAGAATACTACCAGCCACTACGGAAACCTATGGCCCCTACGGAACTCTACGGAACCTGACAGAAACACTGTGGGCCCCTACAGGCCCTTGCGGGCACTTGCAGAACTCTGCAGGAACCCACGGAACTTTATGGAACCCTACCAGCCCCTACGGAAGCCTAAAGACCCTTGCAGGCAGTTACGGAACGGTACAGGGCCCTACGGAACTTTACCAGCCACTACGGAACTCTACGGGCCCCTACGGAACCCCGCAGAACCCTCCAGAACCTTACACAATCCCACGGATTCCTACAGACTCCTGCGGGTACTTACTCAACCCTAGAGGCCCCTACGGAACACTGCCAGCCCCTATGGAAGGAACCCTACGGGCCCCTACAGAACACTACTGGCTCCTGCGGTACTCTACAGGCCTCTAGGGAACCTACGAAGCTCTACGGAGCCCTATGGATCCTTACGGAACAGTACGGGCCCCTTCAAACCTCTGCGGGCGCTTATGGAAACCTACAGGCCCCTACGGAACTGTACGAGACTCTACAGGCCCCTAGGGAACACCACAGGCCCCTACGGAACCCTACACAACCCTCTGGAAACTTATGGCACCCTACAAGCTCCTACCAACCCCTGCGGGCACTTACACAAACCTACAGGCCCCTACGGAAATCTACGGGACTCTCTGGGCCCCTAGGGAATCCTACAGATTTTGACGGAACCCTACGAGCCCCTCTGGAACCCTACAGAATACTCCAGGACCCGACAGCACTCTACAAGACCCTTAGCAACACAACGGAACCTCACTAAAACCCTATGGGCTCCTACAGAACACTGCAGGTGCCAACGGAACCCTACAGACCCCTACAGAATACTACCAGCCACTACGGAAACCTATGGCCCCTACGGAACTCTACGGAACCTGACAGAAACACTGTGGGCCCCTACAGGCCCTTGCGGGCACTTGCAGAACTCTGCAGGAACCCACGGAACTTTATGGAACCCTACCAGCCCCTACGGAAGCCTAAAGACCCTTGCAGGCAGTTACGGAACGGTACAGGGCCCTACGGAACTTTACCAGCCACTACGGAACTCTACGGGCCCCTACGGAACCCTGCAGAACCCTCCAGAACCTTACAGAATCCCACAGATTCCTACAGACTCCTGCGGGTACTTACTCAACCCTAGAGGCCCCTACGGAACACTGCCAGCCCCTATGGAAGGAACCCCACGGGCCCCTACAGAACACTACTGGCTCCTGCGGTACTCTACAGGCCTCTAGGGAACCTACGAAGCTCTACGGAGCCCTATGGATCCTTACGGAACAGTACGGGCCCCTTCAAACCTCTGCGGGCGCTTATGGAAACCTACAGGCCCCTACGGAACTGTACAAGACTCTACAGGCCCCTAGGGAACACCACAGGCCCCTACGGAACCCTACACAACCCTCTGGAAACTTATGGCACCCTACAAGCTCCTACCAACCCCTGCGGGCACTTACACAACCCTACAGGCCCCTACGGAAATCTACGGGACTCTACGGGCCCCTAGGGAACCCTACAGATTTTGACGGAACCCTACGAGCCCCTCTGGAACCCTACAGAATACTCCAGGACCCGACAGCACTCTACAAGACCCTTAGCAACACAACGGAACCTCACTAAAACCCTATGGGCTCCTACAGAACACTGCAGGTGCCTACGGAACCCTACAGACCCCTACAGAATACTACCAGCCACTACGGAAACCTATGGCCCCTACGGAACTCTACGGAACCTGACAAAAACACTGTGGGCCCCTACAGGCCCTTGCGGGCACTTGCAGAACTCTGCAGGAACCCACGGAACTTTATGGAACCCTACCAGCCCCTACGGAAGCCTAAAGACCCTTGCAGGCAGTTACGGAACGGTACAGGGCCCTACGGAACTTTACCAGCCACTACGGAACTCTACGGGCCCCTACGGAACCCTGCAGAACCCTCCAGAACCTTACAGAATCCCACGGATCCCTACAGACTCCTGCGGGCACTTACTCAACCCTAGAGGCCCCTACGGAACACTGCCAGCCCCTATGGAAGGAACCCTACGGGCCCCTACAGAACACTACTGGCTCCTGCGGTATTCTACAGGCCTCTAGGGAACCTACGAAGCTCTACGGAGCCCTATGGATCCTTACGGAACAGTACGGGCCCCTTCAAACCTCTGCGGGCGCTTATGGAAACCTACAGGACCCTACGGAACTGTACGAGACTCTACAGGCCCTTAGGGAACACCACAGGCCCCTACGGAACCCTACACAACCCTCTGGAAACTTATGGCACCCTACAAGCTCCTACCAACCCCTGCGGGCACTTACACAACCCTACAGGCCCCTACGGAAATCTACGGGACTCTACGGGCCCCTAGGGAAGCCTACAGATTTTGACGGAACCCTACGAGCCCCTCTGGAACACTACAGAATACTCCAGGACCCGACAGCACTCTACAAGACCCTTAGCAACACAACGGAACCTCACTAAAACCCTATGGGCTCCTACAGAACACTGCAGGTGCCAACGGAACCCTACAGACCCCTACGGAATACTACCAGCCACTACGGAAACCTATGGCCCCTACGGAACTCTACGGAACCTGACAGAAACACTGTGGGCCCCTACAGGCCCTTGCGGGCACTTGCAGAACTCTGCAGGAACCCACGGAACTTTATGGAACCCTACCAGCCCCTACGGAAGCCTAAAGACCCTTGCAGGCAGTTACGGAACGGTACAGGGCCCTACGGAACTTTACCAGCCACTACGGAACTCTACGGGCCCCTACGGAACCCTGCAGAACCCTCCAGAACCTTACAGAATCCCACGGATTCCTACAGACTCCTGCGGGCACTTACTCAACCCTAGAGGCCCCTACGGAACACTGCCAGCCCCTATGGAAGGAACCCTACGGGCCCCTACAGAACACTACTGGCTCCTGCGGTACTCTACAGGCCTCTAGGGAACCTACGAAGCTCTACGGAGCCCTATGGATCCTTACGGAACAGTACGGGCCCCTTCAGACCTCTGCGGGCGCTTATGGAAACCTACAGGACCCTACGGAACTGTACGAGACTCTACAGGCCCCTAGGGAACACCACCGGCCCCTACGGAATCCTACACAACCCTCCGGAAACATATGGCACCCTACAAGCTCCTACCAACCCCTGCGGGCACTTACACAACCCTACAGGCCCCTACGGAATACTACCAGCCACTACGGAAACCTATGGCCCCTACGGAACTCTACGGAACCTGACAGAAACACTGTGGGCCCCTACAGGCCCTTGCGGGCACTTGCAGAACTCTGCAGGAACCCACGGAACTTTATGGAACCCTACCAGCCCCTACAGAAGCCTAAAGACCCTTGCAGGCAGTTACGGAACGGTACAGGGCCCTACGGAACTTTACCAGCCACTACGGAACTCTACGGGCCCCTACGGAACCCTGCAGAACCCTCCAGAACCTTACAGAATCCCACGGATTCCTACAGACTCCTGCGGGTACTTACTCAACCCTAGAGGCCCCTACGGAACACTGCCAGCCCCTATGGAAGGAACCCCACGGGCCCCTACAGAACACTACTGGCTCCTGCGGTATTCTACAGGCCTCTAGGGAACCTACGAAGCTCTACGGAGCCCTATGGATCCTTACGGAACAGTACGGGCCCCTTCAAACCTCTGTGGGCGCTTATGGAAACCTACAGGCCCCTACGGAACTGTACGAGACTCTACAGGCCCCTAGGGAACACCACAGGCCCCTACGGAACCCTACACAACCCTCTGGAAACTTATGGCACCCTACAAGCTCCTACCAACCCCTGCGGGCACTTACACAACCCTACAGGCCCCTACGGAATACTACCAGCCACTACGGAAACCTATGGCCCCTACGGAACTCTACGGAACCTGACAGAAACACTGTGGGCCCCTACAGGCCCTTGCGGGCACTTGCAGAACTCTGCAGGAACCCACGGAACTTTATGGAACCCTACCAGCCCCTACGGAAGCCTAAAGACCCTTGCAGGCAGTTACGGAACGGTACAGGGCCCTACGGAACTTTACCAGCCACTACGGAACTCTACGGGCCCCTACGGAACCCCGCAGAACCCTCCAGAACCTTACACAATCCCACGGATTCCTACAGACTCCTGCGGGTACTTACTCAACCCTAGAGGACCCTACGGAACACTGCCAGCCCCTATGGAAAGAACCCTACGGGCCCCTACAGAACACTACTGGCTCCTGCGGTACTCTACAGGCCTCTAGGGAAGCTACGAAGCTCTACGGAGCCCTATGGATCCTTACGGAACAGTACGGGCCCCTTCAAACCTCTGCGGGCGCTTATGGAAACCTACAGGCCCCTACGGAACTGTACGAGACTCTACAGGCCCCTAGGGAACACCACCGGCCCCTACGGAACCCTACACAACCCTCTGGAAACTTATGGCACCCTACAAGCTCCTACCAACCCCTGCGGGCACTTACACAAACCTACAGGCCCCTACGGAAATCTACGGGACTCTCTGGGCCCCTAGGGAAGCCTACAGATTTTGACGCAACCCTACGAGCCCCTCTGGAACCCTACAGAATACTCCAGGACCCGACAGCACTCTACAAGACCCTTAGCAACACAACAGAACCTCACTAAAACCCTATGGGCTCCTACAGAACACTGCAGGTGCCTATGGAACCCTACAGACCCCTACAGAATACTACCAGCCACTACGGAAACCTATGGCCCCTACGGAACTCTACGGAACCTGACAAAAACACTGTGGGCCCCTACAGGCCCTTGCGGGCACTTGCAGAACTCTGCAGGAACCCACGGAACTTTATGGAACCCTACCAGCCCCTACGGAAGCCTAAAGACCCTTGCAGGCAGTTACGGAACGGTACAGGGCCCTACGGAACTTTACCAGCCACTACGGAACTCTACGGGCCCCTACGGAACCCTGCAGAACCCTCCAGAACCTTACACAATCCCAAGGATTCCTACAGACTCCTGCGGGCACTTACTCAACCCTAGAGGCCCCTACGGAACACTGCCAGCCCCTATGGAAGGAACCCTACGGGCCCCTACAGAACACTACTGGCTCCTGCGGTATTCTACAGGCCTCTAGGGAAGCTACGAAGCTCTACGGAGCCCTATGGATCCTTACGGAACAGTACGGGCCCCTTCAGACCTCTGCGGGCGCTTATGGAAACCTACAGGCCCCTACGGAACTGTACGAGACTCTACAGGCCCCTAGGGAACACCACAGGCCCCTACGGAACCCTACACAACCCTCCGGAAACATATGGCACCCTACAAGCTCCTACCAACCCCTGCGGGCACTTACACAACCCTACAGGCCCCTACGGAATACTACCAGCCACTACGGAAACCTATGGCCCCTACGGAACTCTACGGAACCTGACAGAAACACTGTGGGCCCCTACAGGCCCTTGCGGGCACTTGCAGAACTCTGCAGGAACCCACGGAACTTTATGGAACCCTACCAGCCCCTACAGAAGCCTAAAGACCCTTGCAGGCAGTTACGGAACGGTACAGGGCCCTACGGAACTTTACCAGCCACTACGGAACTCTACGGGCCCCTACGGAACCCTGCAGAACCCTCCAGAACCTTACAGAATCCCACGGATTCCTGCAGACTCCTGCGGGCACTTACTCAACCCTAGAGGCCCCTACGGAACACTGCCAGCCCCTATGGAAGGAACCCTACGGGCCCCTACAGAACACTACTGGCTCCTGCGGTACTCTACAGGCCTCTAGGGAACCTACGAAGCTCTACGGAGCCCTATGGATCCTTACGGAACAGTACGGGCCCCTTCAGACCTCTGCGGGCGCTTATGGAAACCTACAGGACCCTACGGAACTGTACGAGACTCTACAGGCCCCTAGGGAACACCACAGGCCCCTACAAAACCCTACACAACCCTCCGGAAACATATGGCACCCTACAAGCTCCTACCAACCCCTGCGGGCACTTACACAACCCTACAGGCCCCTACGGAATACTACCAGCCACTACGGAAACCTATGGCCCCTACGGAACTCTACGGAACCTGACAGAAACACTGTGGGCCCCTACAGGCCCTTGCGGGCACTTGCAGAACTCTGCAGGAACCCACGGAACTTTATGGAACCCTACCAGCCCCTACGGAAGCCTAAAGACCCTTGCAGGCAGTTACGGAACGGTACAGGGCCCTACGGAACTTTACCAGCCACTACGGAACTCTACGGGCCCCTAGGGAACCATGCAGAACCCTCCAGAACCTTACACAATCCCACGGATTCCTACAGACTCCTGCGGGTACTTACTCAACCCTAGAGGACCCTACGGAACACTGCCAGCCCCTATGGAAAGAACCCCACGGGCCCCTACAGAACACTACTGGCTCCTGCGGTACTCTACAGGCCTCTAGGGAAGCTACGAAGCTCTACGGAGCCCTATGGATCCTTACGGAACAGTACGGGCCCCTTCAGACCTCTGCGGGCGCTTATGGAAACCTACAGGCCCCTACGGAACTGTACGAGACTCTACAGGCCCCTAGGGAACACCACCGGCCCCTACGGAACCCTACACAACCCTCTGGAAACTTATGGCACCCTACAAGCTCCTACCAACCCCTGCGGGCACTTACACAACCCTACAGGCCCCTACGGAAATCTACGGGACTCCACGGGCCCCTAGGGAAGCCTACAGATTTTGACGGAACCCTACGAGCCCCTCTGGAACCCTACAGAATACTCCAGGACCCGACAGCACTCTACAAGACCCTTAGCAACACAACAGAACCTCACTAAAACCCTATGGGCTCCTACAGAACACTGCAGGTGCCTATGGAACCCTACAGACCCCTACAGAATACTACCAGCCACTACGGAAACCTATGGCCCCTACGGAACTCTACGGAACCTGACAAAAACACTGTGGGCCCCTACAGGCCCTTGCGGGCACTTGCAGAACTCTGCAGGAACCCACGGAACTTTATGGAACCCTACCAGCCCCTACGGAAGCCTAAAGACCCTTGCAGGCAGTTACGGAACGGTACAGGGCCCTACGGAACTTTACCAGCCACTACGGAACTCTACGGGCCCCTACGGAACCCTGCAGAACCCTCCAGAACCTTACACAATCCCAAGGATTCCTACAGACTCCTGCGGGCACTTACTCAACCCTAGAGGCCCCTACGGAACACTGCCAGCCCCTATGGAAGGAACCCTACGGGCCCCTACAGAACACTACTGGCTCCTGCGGTATTCTACAGGCCTCTAGGGAAGCTACGAAGCTCTACGGAGCCCTATGGATCCTTACGGAACAGTACGGGCCCCTTCAGACCTCTGCGGGCGCTTATGGAAACCTACAGGCCCCTACGGAACTGTACGAGACTCTACAGGCCCCTAGGGAACACCACAGGCCCCTACGGAACCCTACACAACCCTCCGGAAACATATGGCACCCTACAAGCTCCTACCAACCCCTGCGGGCACTTACACAACCCTACAGGCCCCTACGGAATACTACCAGCCACTACGGAAACCTATGGCCCCTACGGAACTCTACGGAACCTGACAGAAACACTGTGGGCCCCTACAGGCCCTTGCGGGCACTTGCAGAACTCTGCAGGAACCCACGGAACTTTATGGAACCCTACCAGCCCCTACAGAAGCCTAAAGACCCTTGCAGGCAGTTACGGAACGGTACAGGGCCCTACGGAACTTTACCAGCCACTACGGAACTCTACGGGCCCCTACGGAACCCTGCAGAACCCTCCAGAACCTTACAGAATCCCACGGATTCCTGCAGACTCCTGCGGGCACTTACTCAACCCTAGAGGCCCCTACGGAACACTGCCAGCCCCTATGGAAGGAACCCTACGGGCCCCTACAGAACACTACTGGCTCCTGCGGTACTCTACAGGCCTCTAGGGAACCTACGAAGCTCTACGGAGCCCTATGGATCCTTACGGAACAGTACGGGCCCCTTCAGACCTCTGCGGGCGCTTATGGAAACCTACAGGACCCTACGGAACTGTACGAGACTCTACAGGCCCCTAGGGAACACCACAGGCCCCTACAAAACCCTACACAACCCTCCGGAAACATATGGCACCCTACAAGCTCCTACCAACCCCTGCGGGCACTTACACAACCCTACAGGCCCCTACGGAATACTACCAGCCACTACGGAAACCTATGGCCCCTACGGAACTCTACGGAACCTGACAGAAACACTGTGGGCCCCTACAGGCCCTTGCGGGCACTTGCAGAACTCTGCAGGAACCCACGGAACTTTATGGAACCCTACCAGCCCCTACGGAAGCCTAAAGACCCTTGCAGGCAGTTACGGAACGGTACAGGGCCCTACGGAACTTTACCAGCCACTACGGAACTCTACGGGCCCCTAGGGAACCATGCAGAACCCTCCAGAACCTTACACAATCCCACGGATTCCTACAGACTCCTGCGGGTACTTACTCAACCCTAGAGGACCCTACGGAACACTGCCAGCCCCTATGGAAGGAACCCTACGGGCCCCTACAGAACACTACTGGCTCCTGCGGTACTCTACAGGCCTCTAGGGAACCTACGAAGCTCTACGGAGCCCTATGGATCCTTACGGAACAGTACGGGCCCCTTCAGACCTCTGCGGGCGCTTATGGAAACCTACAGGACCCTACGGAACTGTACGAGACTCTACAGGCCCCTAGGGAACACCACAGGCCCCTACAAAACCCTACACAACCCTCCGGAAACATATGGCACCCTACAAGCTCCTACCAACCCCTGCGGGCACTTACACAACCCTACAGGCCCCTACGGAATACTACCAGCCACTACGGAAACCTATGGCCCCTACGGAACTCTACGGAACCTGACAGAAACACTGTGGGCCCCTACAGGCCCTTGCGGGCACTTGCAGAACTCTGCAGGAACCCACGGAACTTTATGGAACCCTACCAGCCCCTACGGAAGCCTAAAGACCCTTGCAGGCAGTTACGGAACGGTACAGGGCCCTACGGAACTTTACCAGCCACTACGGAACTCTACGGGCCCCTACGGAACCCCGCAAAACCCTCCAGAACCTTACACAATCCCACGGATTCCTACAGACTCCTGCGGGTACTTACTCAACCCTAGAGGACCCTACGGAACACTGCCAGCCCCTATGGAAAGAACCCTACGGGCCCCTACAGAACACTACTGGCTCCTGCGGTACTCTACAGGCCTCTAGGGAACCTACGAAGCTCTACGGAGCCCTGTGGATCCTTACGGAACAGTACGGGCCCCTTCAAACCTCTGCGGGCGCTTATGGAAACCTACAGGCCCCTACGGAACTGTACGAGACTCTACAGGCCCCTAGGGAACACCACAGGCCCCTACGGAACCCTACACAACCCTCTGGAAACTTATGGCACCCTACAAGCTCCTACCAACCCCTGCGGGCACTTACACAAACCTACAGGCCCCTACGGAAATCTGCGGGACTCCACGGGCCCCTAGGGAAGCCTACAGATTTTGACGGAACCCTACGAGCCCCTCTGGAACCCTACAGAATACTCCAGGACCCGACAGCACTCTACAAGACCCTTAGCAACACAACAGAACCTCACTAAAACCCTATGGGCTCCTACAGAACACTGCAGGTGCCTATGGAACCCTACAGACCCCTACAGAATACTACCAGCCACTACGGAAACCTATGGCCCCTACGGAACTCTACGGAACCTGACAAAAACACTGTGGGCCCCTACAGGCCCTTGCGGGCACTTGCAGAACTCTGCAGGAACCCACGGAACTTTATGGAACCCTACCAGCCCCTACGGAAGCCTAAAGACCCTTGCAGGCAGTTATGGAACGGTACAGGGCCCTACGGAACTTTACCAGCCACTACGGAACTCTACGGGCCCCTACGGAACCCTGCAGAACCCTCCAGAACCTTACAGAATCCCACGGATTCCTACAGACTCCTGCGGGCACTTACTCAACCCTAGAGGCCCCTACGGAACACTGCCAGCCCCTATGGAAGGAACCCTACGGGCCCCTACAGAACACTACTGGCTCCTGCGGTATTCTACAGGCCTCTAGGGAACCTACGAAGCTCTACGGAGCCCTATGGATCCTTACGGAACAGTACGGGCCCCTTCAAACCTCTGCGGGCGCTTATGGAAACCTACAGGACCCTACGGAACTGTACGAGGCTCTACAGGCCCTTAGGGAACACCACAGGCCCCTACGGAACCCAACACAATCCTCTGGAAACATATGGCACCCTACAAGCTCCTACCAACCCCTGCGGGCACTTACACAACCCTACAGGCCCCTACGGAAATCTACGGGACTCTGCGGGCCCCTAGGGAAGCCTACAGATTTTGACGGAACCCTACGAGCCACTCTGGAACCCTACAGAATACTCCAGGACCCGACAGCACTCTACAAGACCCTTAGCAACACAACGGAACCTCACTAAAACCCTATGGGCTCCTACAGAACACTGCAGGTGCCAACGGAACCCTACAGACCCCTACGGAATACTACCAGCCACTACGGAAACCTATGGCCCCTACAGAACTCTACGGAACCTGATAGAAACACTGTGGGCCCCTACAGGCCCTTGCGGGCACTTGCAGAACTCTGCAGGAACCCACGGAACTTTATGGAACCCTACCAGCCCCTACGGAAGCCTAAAGACCCTTGCAGGCAGTTACGGAACGGTACAGGGCCCTACGGAACTTTACCAGCCACTACGGAACTCTACGGGCCCCTACGGAACCCTGCAGAACCCTCCAGAACCTTACACAATCCCAAGGATTCCTACAGACTCCTGTGGGCACTTACTCAACCCTAGAGGCCCCTACGGAACACTGCCAGCCCCTATGGAAGGAACCCTACGGGCCCCTACAGAACACTACTGGCTCCTGCGGTATTCTACAGGCCTCTAGGGAACCTACGAAGCTCTACGGAGCCCTATGGATCCTTACGGAACAGTACGGGCCCCTTCAGACCTCTGCGGGCGCTTATGGAAACCTACAGGACCCTACGGAACTGTACGAGACTCTACAGGCCCCTAGGGAACACCACCGGCCCCTACGGAATCCTACACAACCCTCCGGAAACATATGGCACCCTACAAGCTCCTACCAACCCCTGCGGGCACTTACACAACCCTACAGGCCCCTACGGAATACTACCAGCCACTACGGAAACCTATGGCCCCTACGGAACTCTACGGAACCTGACAGAAACACTGTGGGCCCCTACAGGCCCTTGCGGGCACTTGCAGAACTCTGCAGGAACCCACGGAACTTTATGGAACCCTACCAGCCGCTACGGAAGCCTAAAGACCCTTGCAGGCAGTTACGGAACGGTACAGGGCCCTACGGAACTTTACCAGCCACTACGGAACTCTACGGGCCCCTACGGAACCCTGCAGAACCCTGCAGAACCTTACACAATCCCACGGATTCCTACAGACTCCTGCGGGCACTTACTCAACCCTAGAGGCCCCTACGGAACACTGCCAGCCCCTATGGAAGGAACCCTACGGGCCCCTACAGAACACTACTGGCTCCTGCGGTACTCTACAGGCCTCTAGGGAACCTACGAAGCTCTACGGAGCCCTATGGATCCTTACGGAACAGTACGGGCCCCTTCAAACCTCTGCGGGCGCTTATGGAAACCTACAGGACCCTACGGAACTGTACGAGACTCTACAGGCCCCTAGGGAACACCACAGGCCCCTACGGAACCCTACACAACCCTCCGGAAACATATGGCACCCTACAAGCTCCTACCAACCCCTGCGGGCACTTACACAACCCTACAGGCCCCTACGGAATACTACCAGCCACTACGGAAACCTATGGCCCCTACGGAACTCTACGGAACCTGACAGAAACACTGTGGGCCCCTACAGGCCCTTGCGGGCACTTGCAGAACTCTGCAGGAACCCACGGAACTTTATGGAACCCTACCAGCCCCTACAGAAGCCTAAAGACCCTTGCAGGCAGTTACGGAACGGTACAGGGCCCTACGGAACTTTACCAGCCACTACGGAACTCTACGGGCCCCTACGGAACCCTGCAGAACCCTCCAGAACCTTACAGAATCCCATGGATTCCTGCAGACTCCTGCGGGCACTTACTCAACCCTAGAGGCCCCTACGGAACACTGCCAGCCCCTATGGAAGGAACCCTACGGGCCCCTACAGAACACTACTGGCTCCTGCGGTACTCTACAGGCCTCTAGGGAACCTACGAAGCTCTACGGAGCCCTATGGATCCTTACGGAACAGTACGGGCCCCTTCAGACCTCTGCGGGCGCTTATGGAAACCTACAGGACCCTACGGAACTGTACGAGACTCTACAGGCCCCTAGGGAACACCACAGGCCCCTACAAAACCCTACACAACCCTCCGGAAACATATGGCACCCTACAAGCTCCTACCAACCCCTGCGGGCACTTACACAACCCTACAGGCCCCTACGGAATACTACCAGCCACTACGGAAACCTATGGCCCCTACGGAACTCTACGGAACCTGACAGAAACACTGTGGGCCCCTACAGGCCCTTGCGGGCACTTGCAGAACTCTGCAGGAACCCACGGAACTTTATGGAACCCTACCAGCCCCTACGGAAGCCTAAAGACCCTTGCAGGCAGTTACGGAACGGTACAGGGCCCTACGGAACTTTACCAGCCACTACGGAACTCTACGGGCCCCTACGGAACCCTGCAGAACCCTCCAGAACCTTACAGAATCCCACGGATTCCTACAGACTCCTGCGGGTACTTACTCAACCCTAGAGGACCCTACGGAACACTGCCAGCCCCTATGGAAGGAACCCTACGGGCCCCTACAGAACACTACTGGCTCCTGCGGTAGTCTACAGGCCTCTAGGGAACCTACGAAGCTCTACGGAGCCCTATGGATCCTTACGGAACAGTACGGGCCCCTTCAAACCTCTGCGGGCGCTTATGGAAACCTACAGGACCCTACGGAACTGTACGAGACTCTACAGGCCCCTAGGGAACACCACCGGCCCCTACGGAACCCTACACAACCCTCCGGAAACATATGGCACCCTACAAGCTCCTACCAACCCCTGCGGGCACTTACACAACCCTACAGGCCCCTACGGAATACTACCAGCCACTACGGAAACTATGGCCCCTACGGAACTCTACGGAACCTGACAGAAACACTGTGGGCCCCTACAGGCCCTTGCGGGCACTTGCAGAACTCTGCAGGAACCCACGGAACTTTATGGAACCCTACCAGCCCCTACGGAAGCCTAAAGACCCTTGCAGGCAGTTACGGAACGGTACAGGGCCCTACGGAACTTTACCAGCCACTACGGAACTCTACGGGCCCCTACGGAACCCTGCAGAACCCTCCAGAACCTTACACAATCCCACGGATTCCTACAGATTCCTGCGGGCACTTACTCAACCCTAGAGGCCCCTACGGAACACTGCCAGCCCCTATGGAAGGAACCCTACGGGCCCCTACAGAACACTACTGGCTCCTGCGGTATTCCACAGGCCTCTAGGGAACCTAAGAAGCTCTACGGAGCCCTATGGATCTTTAGGGAACAGTACGGGCCCCTTCAAACCTCTGCGGGCGCTTATGGAAACCTACAGGCCCCTACGGAACTGTACGAGACTCTACAGGCCCCTAGGGAACACCACAGGCCCCTACGGAACCCTACACAACCCTCTGGAAACTTATGGCACCCTACAAGCTCCTACCAACCCCTGCGGGCACTTACACAACCCTACAGGCCCCTACGGAAATCTACGGGACTCTACGGGCCCCTAGGGAAGCCTACAGATTTTGACGCAACCCTACGAGCCCCTCTGGAACCCTACAGAATACTCCAGGACCCGACAGCACTCTACAAGACCCTTAGCAACACAACGGAACCTCACTAAAACCCTATGGGCTCCTACAGAACACTGCAGGCGCCTACGGAACCCTACAGACCCTTACAGAATACTACCAGCCACTACGGAAACCTATGGCCCCTACGGAACTCTACGGAACCTGACAGAAACACTGTGGGCCCCTACAGGCCCTTGCGGGCACTTGCAGAACTCTGCAGGAACCCACGGAACTTTATGGAACCCTACCAGCCCCTACGGAAGCCTAAAGACCCTTGCAGGCAGTTACGGAACGGTACAGGGCCCTACGGAACTTTACCAGCCACTACGGAACTCTACGGGCCCCTAGGGAACCCTGCAGAACCCTCCAGAACCTTACAGAATCCCACGGATTCCTACAGACTCCTGCGGGCACTTACTCAACCCTAGAGGCCCCTACGGAACACTGCCAGCCCCTATGGAAGGAACCCTACGGGCCCCTACAGAACACTACTGGCTCCTGCGGTACTCTACAGGCCTCTAGGGAACCTACGAAGCTCTACAAAGCCCTATGGATACTTACGGAACAGAACGGGCCCCTTCAGACCTCTGCGGGCGCCTATGGAAACCTACAGGACCCTACGGAACTGTACGAGACTCTACAGGCCCTTAGGGAACACCACAGGCCCCTACGGAACCCTACACAACCCTCCGGAAACATATGGCACCCTACAAGCTCCTACCAACCCCTGCGGGCACTTACACAACCCTACAGGCCCCTACGGAATACTACCAGCCACTACGGAAACCTATGGCCCCTACGGAACTCTACGGAACCTGACAGAAACACTGTGGGCCCCTACAGGCCCTTGCGGGCACTTGCAGAACTCTGCAGGAACCCACGGAACTTTATGGAACCCTACCAGCCCCTACGGAAGCCTAAAGACCCTTGCAGGCAGTTACGGAACGGTACAGGGCCCTACGGAACTTTACCAGCCACTACGGAACTCTACGGGCCCCTAGGGAACCCTGCAGAACCCTCCAGAACCTTACACAATCCCACGGATTCCTACAGACTCCTGCGGGCACTTACTCAACCCTAGAGGCCCCTACGGAACACTGCCAGCCCCTATGGAAGGAACCCTACGGGCCCCTACAGAACACTACTGGCTCCTGCGGTACTCTACAGGCCTCTAGGGAACCTACGAAGCTCTACAAAGCCCTATGGATCCTTACGGAACAGTACGGGCCCCTTCAGACCTCTGCGGGCGCCTATGGAAACCTACAGGACCCTACGGAACTGTACGAGACTCTACAGGCCCTTAGGGAACACCACAGGCCCCTACGGAACCCTACACAACCCTCCGGAAACATATGGCACCCTACAAGCTCCTACCAACCCCTGCGGGCACTTACACAACCCTACAGGCCCCTACGGAATACTACCAGCCACTACGGAAACCTATGGCCCCTACGGAACTCTACGGAACCTGACAGAAACACTGTGGGCCCCTACAGGCCCTTGCGGGCACTTGCAGAACTCTGCAGGAACCCACGGAACTTTATGGAACCCTACCAGCCCCTACGGAAGCCTAAAGACCCTTGCAGGCAGTTACAGAACGGTACAGGGCCCTACGGAACTTTACCAGCCACTACGGAACTCTACGGGCCCCTACGGAACCCTGCAGAACCCTCCAGAACCTTACAGAATCCCACGGATTCCTACAGACTCCTGCGGGCACTTACTCAACCCTAGAGGCCCCTACGGAACACTGCCAGCCCCTATGGAAGGAACCCCACGGGCCCCTACAGAACACTACTGGCTCCTGCGGTATTCCACAGGCCTCTAGGGAACCTAAGAAGCTCTACGGAGCCCTATGGATCTTTAGGGAACAGTACGGGCCCCTTCAAAACTCTGCGGGCGCTTATGGAAACCTACAGGCCCCTACGGAACTGTACGAGACTCTACAGGCCCCTAGGGAACACCACCGGCCCCTACGGAACCCTACACAACCCTCTGGAAACTTATGGCACCCTACAAGCTCCTACCAACCCCTGCGGGCACTTACACAACCCTACAGGCCCCTACGGAAATCTACGGGACTCTACGGGCCCCTAGGGAACCCTACAGATTTTGACGCAACCCTACGAGCCCCTCTGGAACCCTACAGAATACTCCAGGACCCGACAGCACTCTACAAGACCCTTAGCAACACAACGGAACCTCACTAAAACCCTATGGGCTCCTACAGAACACTGCAGGCGCCTACGGAACCCTACAGACCCCTACAGAATACTACCAGCCACTACGGAAACCTATGGCCCCTACGGAACTCTACGGAACCTGACAGAAACACTGTGGGCCCCTACAGGCCCTTGCGGGCACTTGCAGAACTCTGCAGGAACCCACGGAACTTTATGGAACCCTACCAGCCCCTACGGAAGCCTAAAGACCCTTGCAGGCAGTTACGGAACGGTACAGGGCCCTACGGAACTTTACCAGCCACTACGGAACTCTACGGGCCCCTAGGGAACCCTGCAGAACCCTCCAGAACCTTACACAATCCCACGGATTCCTACAGATTCCTGCGGGCACTTACTCAACCCTAGAGGCCCCTACGGAACACTGCCAGCCCCTATGGAAGGAACCCTACGGGCCCCTACAGAACACTACTGGCTCCTGCGGTATTCTACAGGCCTCTAGTGAACCTACGAAGCTCTACGGAGCCCTATGGATCCTTACGGAACAGTACGGGCCCCTTCAAACCTCTGCGGGCGCTTATGGAAACCTACAGGACCCTACGGAACTGTACGAGACTCTACAGGCCCCTAGGGAACACCACAGGCCCCTACCGAACCCTACACAACCCTCCGGAAACATATGGCACCCTACAAGCTCCTACCAACCCCTGCGGGCACTTACACAACCCTACAGGCCCCTACGGAATACTACCAGCCACTACGGAAACCTATGGCCCCTACGGAACTCTACGGAACCTGACAGAAACACTGTGGGCCCCTACAGGCCCTTGCGGGCACTTGCAGAACTCTGCAGGAACCCACGGAACTTTATGGAACCCTACCAGCCCCTACGGAAGCCTAAAGACCCTTGCAGGCAGTTACGGAACGGTACAGGGCCCTACGGAACTTTACCAGCCACTACGGAACTCTACGGGCCCCTACGGAACCCTGCAGAACCCTCCAGAACCTTACAGAATCCCACGGATTCCTACAGACTCCTGCGGGTACTTACTCAACCCTAGAGGCCCCTACGGAACACTGCCAGCCCCTATGGAAGGAACCCCACGGGCCCCTACAGAACACTACTGTCTCCTGCGGTATTCCACAGGCCTCTAGGGAACCTAAGAAGCTCTACGGAGCCCTATGGATCTTTAGGGAACAGTACGGGCCCCTTCAAACCGTCTGCGGGCGCTTATGGAAACCTACAGGACCCTACGGAACTGTACGAGACTCTACAGGCCCCTAGGGAACACCACAGGCCCCTACGGAACCCTACACAACCCTCCGGAAACATATGGCACCCTACAAGCTCCTACCAACCCCTGCGGGCACTTACACAACCCTACAGGCCCCTACGGAATACTACCAGCCACTACGGAAACCTATGGCCCCTACGGAACTCTACGGAACCTGACAGAAACACTGTGGGCCCCTACAGGCCCTTGCGGGCACTTGCAGAACTCTGCAGGAACCCACGGAACTTTATGGAACCCTACCAGCCCCTACGGAAGGCTATGGACCCTTGCAGGCAGTTACGGAAAGGTACAGGGCACTACGGAACTTTACCAGCCACTACGGAACTCTACGGGCCCCTACGGAACCCTGCAGAACCCTCCAGAACCTTACACAATCCCACGGATTCCTACAGACTCCTGCGGGTACTTACTCAACCCTAGAGGCCCCTACGGAACACTGCCAGCCCCTATGGAAGGAACCCCACGGGCCCCTACAGAACACTACTGGCTCCTGCGGTATTCCACAGGCCTCTAGGGAACCTAAGAAGCTCTACGGAGCCCTATGGATCTTTAGGGAACAGTACGGGCCCCTTCAAACCTCTGCGGGCGCTTTTGGAAACCTACAGGCCCCTACGGAACTGTACGAGACTCTACAGGCCCCTAGGGAACACCACCGGCCCCTACGGAACCCTACACAACCCTCTGGAAACTTATGGCACCCTACAAGCTCCTACCAACCCCTGCGGGCACTTACACAACCCTACAGGCCCCTACGGAAATCTACGGGACTCTACGGGCCCCTAGGGAAGCCTACAGATTTTGACGGAACCCTACGAGCCCCTCTTGAACCCTACAGAATACTCCAGGACCCGACAGCACTCTTCAAGACCCTTAGCAACACAACGGAACCTCACTAAAACCCTATGGGCTCCTACAGAACACTGCAGGCGCCTACGGAACCCTACAGACCCCTACAGAATACTACCAGCCACTACGGAAACCTATGGCCCCTACGGAACTCTACGGAACCTGACAGAAACACTGTGGGCCCCTACAGGCCCTTGCGGGCACTTGCAGAACTCTGCAGGAACCCACGGAACTTTATGGAACCCTACCAGCCCCTACGGAAGCCTAAAGACCCTTGCAGGCAGTTACGGAACGGTACAGGGCCCTACGGAACTTTACCAGCCACTACGGAACTCTACGGGCCCCTACGGAACCCTGCAGAACCCTCCAGAACCTTACAGAATCCCACGGATTCCTACAGACTCCTGCGGGCACTTACTCAACCCTAGAGGCCCCTACGGAACACTGCCAGCCCCTATGGAAGGAACCCTACGGGCCCCTACAGAACACTACTGGCTCCTGCGGTACTCTACAGGCCTCTAGGGAACCTACGAAGCTCTATGGAGCCCTATGGATCCTTACGGAACAGTACAGGCCCCTTCAGACCTCTGCGGGCGCTTATGGAAACCTACAGGCCCCTACGGAACTGTACGAGACTCTACAGGCCCCTAGGGAACACCACCGGCCCCTACGGAACCCTACACAACCCTCCGGAAACATATGGCACCCTACAAGCTCCTACCAACCCCTGCGGGCACTTACACAACCCTACAGGCCCCTACGGAATACTACCAGCCACTACGGAAACCTATGGCCCCTACGGAACTCTACGGAACCTGACAGAAACACTGTGGGCCCCTACAGGCCCTTGCGGGCACTTGCAGAACTCTGCAGGAACCCACGGAACTTTATGGAACCCTACCAGCCCCTACGGAAGCCTAAAGACCCTTGCAGGCAGTTACGGAACGGTACAGGGCCCTACGGAACTTTACCAGCCACTACGGAACTCTACGGGCCCCTACGGAACCCTGCAGAACCCTCCAGAACCTTACAGAATCCCACGGATTCCTACAGACTCCTGCGGGTACTTACTCAACCCTAGAGGCCCCTACGGAACACTGCCAGCCCCTATGGAAGGAACCCCACGGGCCCCTACAGAACACTACTGGCTCCTGCGGTATTCCACAGGCCTCTAGGGAACCTAAGAAGCTCTACGGAGCCCTATGGATCTTTAGGGAACAGTACGGGCCCCTTCAAACCTCTGCGGGCGCTTATGGAAACCTACAGGCCCCTACGGAACTGTACGAGACTCTACAGGCCCTTAGGGAACACCACAGGCCCCTACGGAACCCTACACAACCCTCCGGAAACATATGGCACCCTACAAGCTCCTACCAACCCCTGCGGGCACTTACACAACCCTACAGGCCCCTACGGAATACTACCAGCCACTACGGAAACCTATGGCCCCTACGGAACTCTACGGAACCTGACAGAAACACTGTGGGCCCCTACAGGCCCTTGCGGGCACTTGCAGAACTCTGCAGGAACCCACGGAACTTTATGGAACCCTACCAGCCCCTACGGAAGCCTAAAGACCCTTGCAGGCAGTTACGGAACGGTACAGGGCCCTACGGAACTTTACCAGCCACTACGGAACTCTACGGGCCCCTACGGAACCCTGCAGAACCCTCCAGAACCTTACAGAATCCCACGGATTCCTACAGACTCCTGCGGGTACTTACTCAACCCTAGAGGCCCCTACGGAACACTGCCAGCCCCTATGGAAGGAACCCTACGGGCCCCTACAGAACACTACTGGCTCCTGCGGTATTCTACAGGCCTCTAGGGAACCTACGAAGCTCTACGGAGCCCTATGGATCCTTACGGAACAGTACGGGCCCCTTCAAACCTCTGCGGGCGCTTATGGAAACCTACAGGACCCTACGGAACTGTACGAGGCTCTACAGGCCCTTAGGGAACACCACAGGCCCCTACGGAACCCAACACAATCCTCTGGAAACATATGGCACCCTACAAGCTCCTACCAACCCCTGCGGGCACTTACACAACCCTACAGGCCCCTACGGAAATCTACGGGACTCTGCGGGCCCCTAGGGAAGCCTACAGATTTTGACGGAACCCTACGAGCCACTCTGGAACCCTACAGAATACTCCAGGACCCGACAGCACTCTACAAGACCCTTAGCAACACAACGGAACCTCACTAAAACCCTATGGGCTCCTACAGAACACTGCAGGCGCCTACGGAACCCTACAGACCCCTACAGAATACTACCAGCCACTACGGAAACCTATGGCCCCTACGGAACTCTACGGAACCTGACAGAAACACTGTGGGCCCCTACAGGCCCTTGCGGGCACTTGCAGAACTCTGCAGGAACCCACGGAACTTTATGGAACCCTACCAGCCCCTACGGAAGCCTAAAGACCCTTGCAGGCAGTTACGGAACGGTACAGGGCCCTACGGAACTTTACCAGCCACTACGGAACTCTACGGGCCCCTAGGGAACCCTGCAGAACCCTCCAGAACCTTACAGAATCCCACGGATTCCTACAGATTCCTGCGGGCACTTACTCAACCCTAGAGGCCCCTACGGAACACTGCCAGCCCCTATGGAAGGAACCCTACGGGCCCCTACAGAACACTACTGGCTCCTGCGGTATTCTACAGGCCTCTAGGGAACCTACGAAGCTCTACGGAGCCCTATGGATCCTTACGGAACAGTACGGGCCCCTTCAAACCTCTGCGGGCGCTTATGGAAACCTACAGGACCCTACGGAACTGTACGAGACTCTACAGGCCCCTAGGGAACACCACAGGCCCCTACGGAACCCTACACAACCCTCCGGAAACATATGGCACCCTACAAGCTCCTACCAACCCCTGCGGGCACTTACACAACCCTACAGGCCCCTACGGAATACTACCAGCCACTACGGAAACCTATGGCCCCTACGGAACTCTACGGAACCTGACAGAAACACTGTGGGCCCCTACAGGCCCTTGCGGGCACTTGCAGAACTCTGCAGGAACCCACGGAACTTTATGGAACCCTACCAGCCCCTACGGAAGGCTATGGACCCTTGCAGGCAGTTACGGAAAGGTACAGGGCCCTACGGAACTTTACCAGCCACTACGGAACTCTACGGGCCCCTACGGAACCCTGCAGAACCCTCCAGAACCTTACACAATCCCACGGATTCCTACAGACTCCTGCGGGTACTTACTCAACCCTAGAGGCCCCTACGGAACACTGCCAGCCCCTATGGAAGGAACCCCACGGGCCCCTACAGAACACTACTGGCTCCTGCGGTATTCCACAGGCCTCTAGGGAACCTAAGAAGCTCTACGGAGCCCTATGGATCTTTAGGGAACAGTACGGGCCCCTTCAAACCTCTGCGGGCGCTTTTGGAAACCTACAGGCCCCTACGGAACTGTACGAGACTCTACAGGCCCCTAGGGAACACCACCGGCCCCTACGGAACCCTACACAACCCTCTGGAAACTTATGGAACCCTACAAGCTCCTACCAACCCCTGCGGGCACTTACACAACCCTACAGGCCCCTACGGAAATCTACGGGACTCTACGGGCCCCTAGGGAAGCCTACAGATTTTGACGGAACCCTACGAGCCCCTCTTGAACCCTACAGAATACTCCAGGACCCGACAGCACTCTTCAAGACCCTTAGCAACACAACGGAACCTCACTAAAACCCTATGGGCTCCTACAGAACACTGCAGGCGCCTACGGAACCCTACAGACCCCTACAGAATACTACCAGCCACTACGGAAACCTATGGCCCCTACGGAACTCTACGGAACCTGACAGAAACACTGTGGGCCCCTACAGGCCCTTGCGGGCACTTGCAGAACTCTGCAGGAACCCACGGAACTTTATGGAACCCTACCAGCCCCTACGGAAGCCTAAAGACCCTTGCAGGCAGTTACGGAACGGTACAGGGCCCTACGGAACTTTACCAGCCACTACGGAACTCTACGGGCCCCTACGGAACCCTGCAGAACCCTCCAGAACCTTACAGAATCCCACGGATTCCTACAGACTCCTGCGGGCACTTACTCAACCCTAGAGGCCCCTACGGAACACTGCCAGCCCCTATGGAAGGAACCCTACGGGCCCCTACAGAACACTACTGGCTCCTGCGGTACTCTACAGGCCTCTAGGGAACCTACGAAGCTCTATGGAGCCCTATGGATCCTTACGGAACAGTACAGGCCCCTTCAGACCTCTGCGGGCGCTTATGGAAACCTACAGGCCCCTACGGAACTGTACGAGACTCTACAGGCCCCTAGGGAACACCACCGGCCCCTACGGAACCCTACACAACCCTCCGGAAACATATGGCACCCTACAAGCTCCTACCAACCCCTGCGGGCACTTACACAACCCTACAGGCCCCTACGGAATACTACCAGCCACTACGGAAACCTATGGCCCCTACGGAACTCTACGGAACCTGACAGAAACACTGTGGGCCCCTACAGGCCCTTGCGGGCACTTGCAGAACTCTGCAGGAACCCACGGAACTTTATGGAACCCTACCAGCCCCTACGGAAGCCTAAAGACCCTTGCAGGCAGTTACGGAACGGTACAGGGCCCTACGGAACTTTACCAGCCACTACGGAACTCTACGGGCCCCTACGGAACCCTGCAGAACCCTCCAGAACCTTACAGAATCCCACGGATTCCTACAGACTCCTGCGGGTACTTACTCAACCCTAGAGGCCCCTACGGAACACTGCCAGCCCCTATGGAAGGAACCCCACGGGCCCCTACAGAACACTACTGGCTCCTGCGGTATTCCACAGGCCTCTAGGGAACCTAAGAAGCTCTACGGAGCCCTATGGATCTTTAGGGAACAGTACGGGCCCCTTCAAACCTCTGCGGGCGCTTATGGAAACCTACAGGCCCCTACGGAACTGTACGAGACTCTACAGGCCCTTAGGGAACACCACAGGCCCCTACGGAACCCTACACAACCCTCCGGAAACATATGGCACCCTACAAGCTCCTACCAACCCCTGCGGGCACTTACACAACCCTACAGGCCCCTACGGAATACTACCAGCCACTATGGAAACCTATGGCCCCTACGGAACTCTACGGAACCTGACAGAAACACTGTGGGCCCCTACAGGCCCTTGCGGGCACTTGCAGAACTCTGCAGGAACCCACGGAACTTTATGGAACCCTACCAGCCCCTACGGAAGCCTAAAGACCCTTGCAGGCAGTTACGGAACGGTACAGGGCCCTACGGAACTTTACCAGCCACTACGGAACTCTACGGGCCCCTACGGAACCCTGCAGAACCCTCCAGAACCTTACAGAATCCCACGGATTCCTACAGACTCCTGCGGGTACTTACTCAACCCTAGAGGCCCCTACGGAACACTGCCAGCCCCTATGGAAGGAACCCTACGGGCCCCTACAGAACACTACTGGCTCCTGCGGTATTCTACAGGCCTCTAGGGAACCTACGAAGCTCTACGGAGCCCTATGGATCCTTACGGAACAGTACGGGCCCCTTCAAACCTCTGCGGGCGCTTATGGAAACCTACAGGACCCTACGGAACTGTACGAGGCTCTACAGGCCCTTAGGGAACACCACAGGCCCCTACGGAACCCAACACAATCCTCTGGAAACATATGGCACCCTACAAGCTCCTACCAACCCCTGCGGGCACTTACACAACCCTACAGGCCCCTACGGAATACTACCAGCCACTACGGAAACCTATGGCCCCTACGGAACTCTACGGAACCTGACAGAAACACTGTGGGCCCCTACAGGCCCTTGCGGGCACTTGCAGAACTCTGCAGGAACCCACGGAACTTTATGGAACCCTACCAGCCCCTACGGAAGCCTAAAGACCCTTGCAGGCAGTTACGGAACGGTACAGGGCCCTACGGAACTTTACCAGCCACTACGGAACTCTACGGGCCCCTACGGAACCCTGCAGAACCCTCCAGAACCTTACACAATCCCACGGATTCCTACAGACTCCTGCGGGTACTTACTCAACCCTAGAGGCCCCTACGGAACACTGCCAGCCCCTATGGAAGGAACCCTACGGGCCCCTACAGAACACTACTGGCTCCTGCGGTACTCTACAGGCCTCTAGGGAACCTACGAAGCTCTACGGAGCCCTATGGATCCTTACGGAACAGTACGGGCCCCTTCAGACCTCTGCGGGCGCTTATGGAAACCTACAGGACCCTACGGAACTGTACGAGACTCTACAGGCCCCTAGGGAACACCACAGGCCCCTACAAAACCCTACACAACCCTCCGGAAACATATGGCACCCTACAAGCTCCTACCAACCCCTGCGGGCACTTACACAAACCTACAGGCCCCTACGGAATACTACCAGCCACTACGGAAACCTATGGCCCCTACGGAACTCTACGGAACCTGACAGAAACACTGTGGGCCCCTACAGGCCCTTGCGGGCACTTGCAGAGCTCTGCAGGAACCCACGGAACTTTATGGAACCCTACCAGCCCCTACGGAAGCCTAAAGACCCTTGCAGGCAGTTACGGAACGGTACAGGGCCCTACGGAACTTTACCAGCCACTACGGAACTCTACGGGCCCCTACGGAACCCTGCAGAACCCTCCAGAACCTTACAGAATCCCACGGATTCCTACAGACTCCTGCGGGTACTTACTCAACCCTAGAGGACCCTACGGAACACTGCCAGCCCCTATGGAAGGAACCCTACGGGCCCCTACAGAACACTACTGGCTCCTGCGGTAGTCTACAGGCCTCTAGGGAACCTACGAAGCTCTACGGAGCCCTATGGATCCTTACGGAACAGTACGGGCCCCTTCAAACCTCTGCGGGCGCTTATGGAAACCTACAGGACCCTACGGAACTGTACGAGACTCTACAGGCCCCTAGGGAACACCACCGGCCCCTACGGAACCCTACACAACCCTCCGGAAACATATGGCACCCTACAAGCTCCTACCAACCCCTGCGGGCACTTACACAACCCTACAGGCCCCTACGGAATACTACCAGCCACTACGGAAACTATGGCCCCTACGGAACTCTACGGAACCTGACAGAAACACTGTGGGCCCCTACAGGCCCTTGCGGGCACTTGCAGAACTCTGCAGGAACCCACGGAACTTTATGGAACCCTACCAGCCCCTACGGAAGCCTAAAGACCCTTGCAGGCAGTTACGGAACGGTACAGGGCCCTACGGAACTTTACCAGCCACTACGGAACTCTACGGGCCCCTACCGAACCCTGCAGAACCCTCCAGAACCTTACACAATCCCACGGATTCCTACAGACTCCTGCGGGCACTTACTCAACCCTAGAGGCCCCTACGGAACACTGCCAGCCCCTATGGAAGGAACCCTACGGGCCCCTACAGAACACTACTGGCTCCTGCGGTATTCCACAGGCCTCTAGGGAACCTAAGAAGCTCTACGGAGCCCTATGGATCTTTAGGGAACAGTACGGGCCCCTTCAAACCTCTGCGGGCGCTTATGGAAACCTACAGGCCCCTACGGAACTGTACGAGACTCTACAGGCCCCTAGGGAACACCACAGGCCCCTACGGAACCCTACACAACCCTCTGGAAACTTATGGCACCCTACAAGCTCCTACCAACCCCTGCGGGCACTTACACAACCCTACAGGCCCCTACGGAAATCTACGGGACTCTACGGGCCCCTAGGGAAGCCTACAGATTTTGACGCAACCCTACGAGCCCCTCTGGAACCCTACAGAATACTCCAGGACCCGACAGCACTCTACAAGACCCTTAGCAACACAACGGAACCTCACTAAAACCCTATGGGCTCCTACAGAACACTGCGGGCGCCTACGGAACCCTACAGACCCTTACAGAATACTACCAGCCACTACGGAAACCTATGGCCCCTACGGAACTCTACGGAACCTGACAGAAACACTGTGGGCCCCTACAGGCCCTTGCGGGCACTTGCAGAACTCTGCAGGAACCCACGGAACTTTATGGAACCCTACCAGCCCCTACGGAAGCCTAAAGACCCTTGCAGGCAGTTACGGAACGGTACAGGGCCCTACGGAACTTTACCAGCCACTACGGAACTCTACGGGCCCCTAGGGAACCCTGCAGAACCCTCCAGAACCTTACAGAATCCCACGGATTCCTACAGACTCCTGCGGGCACTTACTCAACCCTAGAGGCCCCTACGGAACACTGCCAGCCCCTATGGAAGGAACCCTACGGGCCCCTACAGAACACTACTGGCTCCTGCGGTACTCTACAGGCCTCTAGGGAACCTACGAAGCTCTACAAAGCCCTATGGATCCTTACGGAACAGTACGGGCCCCTTCAGACCTCTGCGGGCGCCTATGGAAACCTACAGGACCCTACGGAACTGTACGAGACTCTACAGGCCCTTAGGGAACACCACAGGCCCCTACGGAACCCTACACAACCCTCCGGAAACATATGGCACCCTACAAGCTCCTACCAACCCCTGCGGGCACTTACACAACCCTACAGGCCCCTACGGAATACTACCAGCCACTACGGAAACCTATGGCCCCTACGGAACTCTACGGAACCTGACAGAAACACTGTGGGCCCCTACAGGCCCTTGCGGGCACTTGCAGAACTCTGCAGGAACCCACGGAACTTTATGGAACCCTACCAGCCCCTACGGAAGCCTAAAGACCCTTGCAGGCAGTTACAGAACGGTACAGGGCCCTACGGAACTTTACCAGCCACTACGGAACTCTACGGGCCCCTACGGAACCCTGCAGAACCCTCCAGAACCTTACAGAATCCCACGGATTCCTACAGACTCCTGCGGGTACTTACTCAACCCTAGAGGCCCCTACGGAACACTGCCAGCCCCTATGGAAGGAACCCCACGGGCCCCTACAGAACACTACTGGCTCCTGCGGTATTCCACAGGCCTCTAGGGAACCTAAGAAGCTCTACGGAGCCCTATGGATCTTTAGGGAACAGTACGGGCCCCTTCAAAACTCTGCGGGCGCTTATGGAAACCTACAGGCCCCTACGGAACTGTACGAGACTCTACAGGCCCCTAGGGAACACCACCGGCCCCTACGGAACCCTACACAACCCTCTGGAAACTTATGGCACCCTACAAGCTCCTACCAACCCCTGCGGGCACTTACACAACCCTACAGGCCCCTACGGAAATCTACGGGACTCTACGGGCCCCTAGGGAACCCTACAGATTTTGACGCAACCCTACGAGCCCCTCTGGAACCCTACAGAATACTCCAGGACCCGACAGCACTCTACAAGACCCTTAGCAACACAACGGAACCTCACTAAAACCCTATGGGCTCCTACAGAACACTGCAGGCGCCTACGGAACCCTCCAGACCCCTACAGAATACTACCAGCCACTACGGAAACCTATGGCCCCTACGGAACTCTACGGAACCTGACAGAAACACTGTGGGCCCCTACAGGCCCTTGCGGGCACTTGCAGAACTCTGCAGGAACCCACGGAACTTTATGGAACCCTACCAGCCCCTACGGAAGCCTAAAGACCCTTGCAGGCAGTTATGGAACGGTACAGGGCCCTACGGAACTTTACCAGCCACTACGGAACTCTACGGGCCCCTAGGGAACCCTGCAGAACCCTCCAGAACCTTACAGAATCCCACGGATTCCTACAGATTCCTGCGGGCACTTACTCAACCCTAGAGGCCCCTACGGAACACTGCCAGCCCCTATGGAAGGAACCCTACGGGCCCCTACAGAACACTACTGGCTCCTGCGGTATTCTACAGGCCTCTAGGGAACCTACGAAGCTCTACGGAGCCCTATGGATCCTTACGGAACAGTACGGGCCCCTTCAAACCTCTGCGGGCGCTTATGGAAACCTACAGGACCCTACGGAACTGTACGAGACTCTACAGGCCCCTAGGGAACACCACAGGCCCCTACCGAACCCTACACAACCCTCCGGAAACATATGGCACCCTACAAGCTCCTACCAACCCCTGCGGGCACTTACACAACCCTACAGGCCCCTACGGAATACTACCAGCCACTACGGAAACCTATGGCCCCTACGGAACTCTACGGAACCTGACAGAAACACTGTGGGCCCCTACAGGCCCTTGCGGGCACTTGCAGAACTCTGCAGGAACCCACGGAACTTTATGGAACCCTACCAGCCCCTACGGAAGCCTAAAGACCCTTGCAGGCAGTTACGGAACGGTACAGGGCCCTACGGAACTTTACCAGCCACTACGGAACTCTACGGGCCCCTACGGAACCCTGCAGAACCCTCCAGAACCTTACAGAATCCCACGGATTCCTACAGACTCCTGCGGGTACTTACTCAACCCTAGAGGCCCCTACGGAACACTGCCAGCCCCTATGGAAGGAACCCCACGGGCCCCTACAGAACACTACTGGCTCCTGCGGTATTCCACAGGCCTCTAGGGAACCTAAGAAGCTCTACGGAGCCCTATGGATCTTTAGGGAACAGTACGGGCCCCTTCAAACCTCTGCGGGCGCTTATGGAAACCTACAGGACCCTACGGAACTGTACGAGACTCTACAGGCCCCTAGGGAACACCACAGGCCCCTACGGAACCCTACACAACCCTCCGGAAACATATGGCACCCTACAAGCTCCTACCAACCCCTGCGGGCACTTACACAACCCTACAGGCCCCTACGGAATACTACCAGCCACTACGGAAACCTATGGCCCCTACGGAACTCTACGGAACCTGACAGAAACACTGTGGGCCCCTACAGGCCCTTGCGGGCACTTGCAGAACTCTGCAGGAACCCACGGAACTTTATGGAACCCTACCAGCCCCTACGGAAGGCTATGGACCCTTGCAGGCAGTTACGGAAAGGTACAGGGCCCTACGGAACTTTACCAGCCACTACGGAACTCTACGGGCCCCTACGGAACCCTGCAGAACCCTCCAGAACCTTACACAATCCCACGGATTCCTACAGACTCCTGCGGGTACTTACTCAACCCTAGAGGCCCCTACGGAACACTGCCAGCCCCTATGGAAGGAACCCCACGGGCCCCTACAGAAAACTACTGGCTCCTGCGGTATTCCACAGGCCTCTAGGGAACCTAAGAAGCTCTACGGAGCCCTATGGATCTTTAGGGAACAGTACGGGCCCCTTCAAACCTCTGCGGGCGCTTTTGGAAACCTACAGGCCCCTACGGAACTGTACGAGACTCTACAGGCCCCTAGGGAACACCACCGGCCCCTACGGAACCCTACACAACCCTCTGGAAACTTATGGCACCCTACAAGCTCCTACCAACCCCTGCGGGCACTTACACAACCCTACAGGCCCCTACGGAAATCTACGGGACTCTACGGGCCCCTAGGGAAGCCTACAGATTTTGACGGAACCCTACGAGCCCCTCTTGAACCCTACAGAATACTCCAGGACCCGACAGCACTCTTCAAGACCCTTAGCAACACAACGGAACCTCACTAAAACCCTATGGGCTCCTACAGAACACTGCAGGCGCCTACGGAACCCTACAGACCCCTACAGAATACTACCAGCCACTACGGAAACCTATGGCCCCTACGGAACTCTACGGAACCTGACAGAAACACTGTGGGCCCCTACAGGCCCTTGCGGGCACTTGCAGAACTCTGCAGGAACCCACGGAACTTTATGGAACCCTACCAGCCCCTACGGAAGCCTAAAGACCCTTGCAGGCAGTTACGGAACGGTACAGGGCCCTACGGAACTTTACCAGCCACTACGGAACTCTACGGGCCCCTACGGAACCCTGCAGAACCCTCCAGAACCTTACAGAATCCCACGGATTCCTACAGACTCCTGCGGGCACTTACTCAACCCTAGAGGCCCCTACGGAACACTGCCAGCCCCTATGGAAGGAACCCTACGGGCCCCTACAGAACACTACTGGCTCCTGCGGTACTCTACAGGCCTCTAGGGAACCTACGAAGCTCTATGGAGCCCTATGGATCCTTACGGAACAGTACAGGCCCCTTCAAACCTCTGCGGGCGCTTATGGAAACCTACAGGCCCCTACGGAACTGTACGAGACTCTACAGGCCCCTAGGGAACACCACCGGCCCCTACGGAACCCTACACAACCCTCCGGAAACATATGGCACCCTACAAGCTCCTACCAACCCCTGCGGGCACTTACACAACCCTACAGGCCCCTACGGAATACTACCAGCCACTACGGAAACCTATGGCCCCTACGGAACTCTACGGAACCTGACAGAAACACTGTGGGCCCCTACAGGCCCTTGCGGGCACTTGCAGAACTCTGCAGGAACCCACGGAACTTTATGGAACCCTACCAGCCCCTACGGAAGCCTAAAGACCCTTGCAGGCAGTTACGGAACGGTACAGGGCCCTACGGAACTTTACCAGCCACTACGGAACTCTACGGGCCCCTACGGAACCCTGCAGAACCCTCCAGAACCTTACAGAATCCCACGGATTCCTACAGACTCCTGCGGGTACTTACTCAACCCTAGAGGCCCCTACGGAACACTGCCAGCCCCTATGGAAGGAACCCCACGGGCCCCTACAGAACACTACTGGCTCCTGCGGTATTCCACAGGCCTCTAGGGAACCTAAGAAGCTCTACGGAGCCCTATGGATCTTTAGGGAACAGTACGGGCCCCTTCAAACCTCTGCGGGCGCTTATGGAAACCTACAGGCCCCTACGGAACTGTACGAGACTCTACAGGCCCTTAGGGAACACCACAGGCCCCTACGGAACCCTACACAACCCTCCGGAAACATATGGCACCCTACAAGCTCCTACCAACCCCTGCGGGCACTTACACAACCCTACAGGCCCCTACGGAATACTACCAGCCACTACGGAAACCTATGGCCCCTACGGAACTCTACGGAACCTGACAGAAACACTGTGGGCCCCTACAGGCCCTTGCGGGCACTTGCAGAACTCTGCAGGAACCCACGGAACTTTATGGAACCCTACCAGCCCCTACGGAAGGCTATGGACCCTTGCAGGCAGTTACGGAAAGGTACAGGGCCCTACGGAACTTTACCAGCCACTACGGAACTCTACGGGCCCCTACGGAACCCTGCAGAACCCTCCAGAACCTTACACAATCCCACGGATTCCTACAGACTCCTGCGGGTACTTACTCAACCCTAGAGGCCCCTACGGAACACTGCCAGCCCCTATGGAAGGAACCCCACGGGCCCCTACAGAAAACTACTGGCTCCTGCGGTATTCCACAGGCCTCTAGGGAACCTAAGAAGCTCTACGGAGCCCTATGGATCTTTAGGGAACAGTACGGGCCCCTTCAAACCTCTGCGGGCGCTTTTGGAAACCTACAGGCCCCTACGGAACTGTACGAGACTCTACAGGCCCCTAGGGAACACCACCGGCCCCTACGGAACCCTACACAACCCTCTGGAAACTTATGGCACCCTACAAGCTCCTACCAACCCCTGCGGGCACTTACACAACCCTACAGGCCCCTACGGAAATCTACGGGACTCTACGGGCCCCTAGGGAAGCCTACAGATTTTGACGGAACCCTACGAGCCCCTCTTGAACCCTACAGAATACTCCAGGACCCGACAGCACTCTTCAAGACCCTTAGCAACACAACGGAACCTCACTAAAACCCTATGGGCTCCTACAGAACACTGCAGGCGCCTACGGAACCCTACAGACCCCTACAGAATACTACCAGCCACTACGGAAACCTATGGCCCCTACGGAACTCTACGGAACCTGACAGAAACACTGTGGGCCCCTACAGGCCCTTGCGGGCACTTGCAGAACTCTGCAGGAACCCACGGAACTTTATGGAACCCTACCAGCCCCTACGGAAGCCTAAAGACCCTTGCAGGCAGTTACGGAACGGTACAGGGCCCTACGGAACTTTACCAGCCACTACGGAACTCTACGGGCCCCTACGGAACCCTGCAGAACCCTCCAGAACCTTACAGAATCCCACGGATTCCTACAGACTCCTGCGGGCACTTACTCAACCCTAGAGGCCCCTACGGAACACTGCCAGCCCCTATGGAAGGAACCCTACGGGCCCCTACAGAACACTACTGGCTCCTGCGGTACTCTACAGGCCTCTAGGGAACCTACGAAGCTCTACAAAGCCCTATGGATCCTTACGGAACAGTACAGGCCCCTTCAAACCTCTGCGGGCGCTTATGGAAACCTACAGGCCCCTACGGAACTGTACGAGACTCTACAGGCCCCTAGGGAACACCACCGGCCCCTACGGAACCCTACACAACCCTCCGGAAACATATGGCACCCTACAAGCTCCTACCAACCCCTGCGGGCACTTACACAACCCTACAGGCCCCTACGGAATACTACCAGCCACTACGGAAACCTATGGCCCCTACGGAACTCTACGGAACCTGACAGAAACACTGTGGGCCCCTACAGGCCCTTGCGGGCACTTGCAGAACTCTGCAGGAACCCACGGAACTTTATGGAACCCTACCAGCCCCTACGGAAGCCTAAAGACCCTTGCAGGCAGTTACGGAACGGTACAGGGCCCTACGGAACTTTACCAGCCACTACGGAACTCTACGGGCCCCTAGGGAACCCTGCAGAACCCTCCAGAACCTTACAGAATCCCACGGATTCCTACAGACTCCTGCGGGTACTTACTCAACCCTAGAGGCCCCTACGGAACACTGCCAGCCCCTATGGAAGGAACCCCACGGGCCCCTACAGAACACTACTGGCTCCTGCGGTATTCCACAGGCCTCTAGGGAACCTAAGAAGCTCTACGGAGCCCTATGGATCTTTAGGGAACAGTACGGGCCCCTTCAAACCTCTGCGGGCGCTTATGGAAACCTACAGGCCCCTACGGAACTGTACGAGACTCTACAGGCCCTTAGGGAACACCACAGGCCCCTACGGAACCCTACACAACCCTCCGGAAACATATGGCACCCTACAAGCTCCTACCAACCCCTGCGGGCACTTACACAACCCTACAGGCCCCTACGGAATACTACCAGCCACTACGGAAACCTATGGCCCCTACGGAACTCTACGGAACCTGACAGAAACACTGGGGGCCCCTACAGGCCCTTGCGGGCACTTGCAGAACTCTGCAGGAACCCACGGAACTTTATGGAACCCTACCAGCCCCTACGGAAGCCTAAAGACCCTTGCAGGCAGTTACGGAACGGTACAGGGCCCTACGGAACTTTACCAGCCACTACGGAACTCTACGGGCCCCTACGGAACCCTGCAGAACCCTCCAGAACCTTACAGAATCCCACGGATTCCTACAGACTCCTGCGGGTACTTACTCAACCCTAGAGGCCCCTACGGAACACTGCCAGCCCCTATGGAAGGAACCCCACGGGCCCCTACAGAACACTACTGGCTCCTGCGGTATTCCACAGGCCTCTAGGGAACCTAAGAAGCTCTACGGAGCCCTATGGATCTTTAGGGAACAGTACGGGCCCCTTCAAACCTCTGCGGGCGCTTTTGGAAACCTACAGGCCCCTACGGAACTGTACGAGACTCTACAGGCCCCTAGGGAACACCACCGGCCCCTACGGAACGCTACACAACCCTCTGGAAACTTATGGCACCCTACAAGCTCCTACCAACCCCTGCGGGCACTTACACAAACCTACAGGCCCCTACGGAAATCTACGGGACTCTACGGGCCCCTAGGGAAGCCTACAGATTTTGACGCAACCCTACGAGCCCCTCTGGAACCCTACAGAATACTCCAGGACCCGACAGCACTCTTCAAGACCCTTAGCAACACAACGGAACCTCACTAAAACCCTATGGGCTCCTACAGAACACTGCAGGTGCCAACGGAACCCTACAGACCCCTACAGAATACTACCAGCCACTACGGAAACCTATGGCCCCTACGGAACTCTACGGAACCTGACAGAAACACTGTGGGCCCCTACAGGCCCTTGCGGGCACTTGCAGAACTCTGCAGGAACCCACGGAACTTTATGGAACCCTACCAGCCCCTACGGAAGCCTAAAGACCCTTGCAGGCAGTTACGGAACGGTACAGGGCCCTACGGAACTTTACCAGCCACTACGGAACTCTACGGGCCCCTAGGGAACCCTGCAGAACCCTCCAGAACCTTACAGAATCCCACGGATTCCTACAGACTCCTGCGGGCACTTACTCAACCCTAGAGGCCCCTACGGAACACTGCCAGCCCCTATGGAAGGAACCCTACGGGCCCCTACAGAACACTACTGGCTCCTGCGGTACTCTACAGGCCTCTAGGGAACCTACGAAGCTCTATGGAGCCCTATGGATCCTTACGGAACAGTACAGGCCCCTTCAGACCTCTGCGGGCGCTTATGGAAACCTACAGGCCCCTACGGAACTGTACGAGACTCTACAGGCCCCTAGGGAACACCACCGGCCCCTACGGAACCCTACACAACCCTCCGGAAACATATGGCACCCTACAAGCTCCTACCAACCCCTGCGGGCACTTACACAACCCTACAGGCCCCTACGGAATACTACCAGCCACTACGGAAACCTATGGCCCCTACGGAACTCTACGGAACCTGACAGAAACACTGTGGGCCCCTACAGGCCCTTGCGGGCACTTGCAGAACTCTGCAGGAACCCACGGAACTTTATGGAACCCTACCAGCCCCTACGGAAGCCTAAAGACCCTTGCAGGCAGTTACGGAACGGTACAGGGCCCTACGGAACTTTACCAGCCACTACGGAACTCTACGGGCCCCTACGGAACCCTGCAGAACCCTCCAGAACCTTACAGAATCCCACGGATTCCTACAGACTCCTGCGGGTACTTACTCAACCCTAGAGGCCCCTACGGAACACTGCCAGCCCCTATGGAAGGAACCCTACGGGCCCCTACAGAACACTACTGGCTCCTGCGGTACTCTACAGGCCTCTAGGGAACCTACGAAGCTCTACAAAGCACTATGGATCCTTACGGAACAGTACGGGCCCCTTCAAACCTCTGCGGGCGCTTATGGAAACCTACAGGACCCTACGGAACTGTACGAGACTCTACAGGCCCTTAGGGAACACCACAGGCCCCTACAGAACCCTACACAACCCTCCGGAAACATATGGCACCCTACAAGCTCCTACCAACCCCTGCGGGCACTTACACAACCCTACAGGCCCCTACGGAATACTACCAGCCACTACGGAAACCTATGGCCCCTACGGAACTCTACGGAACCTGACAGAAACACTGTGGGCCCCTACAGGCCCTTGCGGGCACTTGCAGAACTCTGCAGGAACCCACGGAACTTTATGGAACCCTACCAGCCCCTACGGAAGCCTAAAGACCCTTGCAGGCAGTTACGGAACGGTACAGGGCCCTACGGAACTTTACCAGCCACTACGGAACTCTACGGGCCCCTACGGAACCCTGCAGAACCCTGCAGAACCTTACAGAATCCCACGGATTCCTACAGACTCCTGCGGGCACTTACTCAACCCTAGAGGCCCCTACGGAACACTGCCAGCCCCTATGGAAGGAACCCTACGGGCCCCTACAGAACACTACTGGCTCCTGCGGTATTCCACAGGCCTCTAGGGAACCTAAGAAGCTCTACGGAGCCCTATGGATCTTTAGGGAACAGTACGGGCCCCTTCAAACCTCTGCGGGCGCTTATGGAAACCTACAGGACCCTACGGAACTGTACGAGACTCTACAGGCCCCTAGGGAACACCACAGGCCCCTACGGAACCCTACACAACCCTCCGGAAACATATGGCACCCTACAAGCTCCTACCAACCCCTGCGGGCACTTACACAACCCTACAGGCCCCTACGGAATACTACCAGCCACTACGGAAACCTATGGCCCCTACGGAACTCTACGGAACCTGACAGAAACACTGTGGGCCCCTACAGGCCCTTGCGGGCACTTGCAGAACTCTGCAGGAACCCACGGAACTTTATGGAACCCTACCAGCCCCTACGGAAGGCTATGGACCCTTGCAGGCAGTTACGGAAAGGTACAGGGCCCTACGGAACTTTACCAGCCACTACGGAACTCTACGGGCCCCTACGGAACCCTGCAGAACCCTCCAGAACCTTACACAATCCCACGGATTCCTACAGACTCCTGCGGGTACTTACTCAACCCTAGAGGCCCCTACGGAACACTGCCAGCCCCTATGGAAGGAACCCCACGGGCCCCTACAGAACACTACTGGCTCCTGCGGTATTCCACAGGCCTCTAGGGAACCTAAGAAGCTCTACGGAGCCCTATGGATCTTTAGGGAACAGTACGGGCCCCTTCAAACCTCTGCGGGCGCTTTTGGAAACCTACAGGCCCCTACGGAACTGTACGAGACTCTACAGGCCCCTAGGGAACACCACCGGCCCCTACGGAACCCTACACAACCCTCTGGAAACTTATGGCACCCTACAAGATCCTACCAACCCCTGCGGGCACTTACACAACCCTACAGGCCCCTACGGAAATCTACGGGACTCTATGGGCCCCTAGGGAAGCCTACAGATTTTGACGCAACCCTACGAGCCCCTCTGGAACCCTACAGAATACTCCAGGACCCGACAGCACTCTACAAGACCCTTAGCAACACAACGGAACCTCACTAAAACCCTATGGGCTCCTACAGAACACTGCAGGCGCCTACGGAACCCTACAGACCCCTACAGAATACTACCAGCCACTACGGAAAGCTATGGCCCCTACGGAACTCTACGGAACCTGACAGAAACACTGTGGGCCCCTACAGGCCCTTGCGGGCACTTGCAGAACTCTGCAGGAACCCACGGAACTTTATGGAACCCTACCAGCCCCTACGGAAGCCTAAAGACCCTTGCAGGCAGTTACGGAACGGTACAGGGCCCTACGGAACTTTACCAGCCACTACGGAACTCTACGGGCCCCTACGGAACCCTGCAGAACCCTGCAGAACCATACAGAATCCCACGGATTCCTACAGACTCCTGCGGGCACTTACTCAACCCTAGAGGCCCCTACGGAACACTGCCAGCCCCTATGGAAGGAACCCTACAGGCCCCTACAGAACACTACTGGCTCCTGCGGTACTCTACAGGCCTCTAGGGAACCTACGAAGCTCTACGGAGCCCTATGGATCCTTACGGAACAGTACAGGCCCCTTCAGACCTCTGCGGGCGCTTATGGAAACCTACAGGCCCCTACGGAACTGTACGAGACTCTACAGGCCCCTAGGGAACACCACAGGCCCCTACGGAATCCTACACAACCCTCCGGAAACATATGGCACCCTACAAGCTCCTACCAACCCCTGCGGGCACTTACACAACCCTACAGGCCCCTACGGAATACTACCAGCCACTACGGAAACCTATGGCCCCTACGGAACTCTACGGAACCTGACAGAAACACTGTGGGCCCCTACAGGCCCTTGCGGGCACTTGCAGAACTCTGCAGGAACCCACGGAACTTTATGGAACCCTACCAGCCCCTACGGAAGCCTAAAGACCCTTGCAGGCAGTTACGGAACGGTACAGGGCCCTACGGAACTTTACCAGCCACTACGGAACTCTACGGGCCCCTACGGAACCCTGCAGAACCCTCCAGAACCTTACACAATCCCACGGATTCCTACAGACTCCTGCGGGTACTTACTCAACCCTAGAGGCCCCTACGGAACACTGCCAGCCCCTATGGAAGGAACCCCACGGGCCCCTACAGAACACTACTGGCTCCTGCGGTATTCCACAGGCCTCTAGGGAACCTAAGAAGCTCTACGGAGCCCTATGGATCTTTAGGGAACAGTACGGGCCCCTTCAAACCTCTGCGGGCGCTTATGGAAACCTACAGGCCCCTACGGAACTGTACGAGACTCTACAGGCCCCTAGGGAACACCACAGGCCCCTACGGAACCCTACACAACCCTCCGGAAACATATGGCACCCTACAAGCTCCTACCAACCCCTGCGGGCGCTTACACAACCCTACAGGCCCCTACGGAATACTACCAGCCACTACGGAAACCTATGGCCCCTACGGAACTCTACGGAACCTGACAGAAACACTGTGGGCCCCTACAGGCCCTTGCGGGCACTTGCAGAACTCTGCAGGAACCCACGGAACTTTATGGAACCCTACCAGCCCCTACGGAAGCCTAAAGACCCTTGCAGGCAGTTACGGAACGGTACAGGGCCCTACGGAACTTTACCAGCCACTACGGAACTCTACGGGCCCCTACGGAACCCTGCAGAACCCTGCAGAACCTTACAGAATCCCACGGATTCCTACAGACTCCTGCGGGCACTTACTCAACCCTAGAGGCCCCTACGGAACACTGCCAGCCCCTATGGAAGGAACCCTACAGGCCCCTACAGAACACTACTGGCTCCTGCGGTACTCTACAGGCCTCTAGGGAACCTACGAAGCTCTACGGAGCCCTATGGATCCTTACGGAACAGTACAGGCCCCTTCAGACCTCTGCGGGCGCTTATGGAAACCTACAGGCCCCTACGGAACTGTACGAGACTCTACAGGCCCCTAGGGAACACCACAGGCCCCTACGGAATCCTACACAACCCTCCGGAAACATATGGCACCCTACAAGCTCCTACCAACCCCTGCGGGCACTTACACAACCCTACAGGCCCCTACGGAATACTACCAGCCACTACGGAAACCTATGGCCCCTACGGAACTCTACGGAACCTGACAGAAACACTGTGGGCCCCTACAGGCCCTTGCGGGCACTTGCAGAACTCTGCAGGAACCCACGGAACTTTATGGAACCCTACCAGCCCCTACGGAAGCCTAAAGACCCTTGCAGGCAGTTACGGAACGGTACAGGGCCCTACGGAACTTTACCAGCCACTACGGAACTCTACGGGCCCCTACGGAACCCTGCAGAACCCTCCAGAACCTTACACAATCCCACGGATTCCTACAGACTCCTGCGGGTACTTACTCAACCCTAGAGGCCCCTACGGAACACTGCCAGCCCCTATGGAAGGAACCCCACGGGCCCCTACAGAACACTACTGGCTCCTGCGGTATTCCACAGGCCTCTAGGGAACCTAAGAAGCTCTACGGAGCCCTATGGATCTTTAGGGAACAGTACGGGCCCCTTCAAACCTCTGCGGGCGCTTATGGAAACCTACAGGCCCCTACGGAACTGTACGAGACTCTACAGGCCCCTAGGGAACACCACAGGCCCCTACGGAACCCTACACAACCCTCCGGAAACATATGGCACCCTACAAGCTCCTACCAACCCCTGCGGGCGCTTACACAACCCTACAGGCCCCTACGGAATACTACCAGCCACTACGGAAACCTATGGCCCCTACGGAACTCTACGGAACCTGACAGAAACACTGTGGGCCCCTACAGGCCCTTGCGGGCACTTGCAGAACTCTGCAGGAACCCACGGAACTTTATGGAACCCTACCAGCCCCTACAGAAGCCTAAAGACCCTTGCAGGCAGTTACGGAACGGTACAGGGCCCTACGGAACTTTACCAGCCACTACGGAACTCTACGGGCCCCTAAGGAACCCTGCAGAACCCTCCAGAACCTTACACAATCCCACGGATTCCTACAGACTCCTGCGGGTACTTACTCAACCCTAGAGGCCCCTACAGAACACTGCCAGCCCCTATGGAAGGAACCCTACGGGCCCCTACAGAACACTACTGGCTCCTGCGGTACTCTACAGGCCTCTAGGGAACCTACGAAGCTCTACGGAACCCTATGGATCCTTACGGAACAGTACGGGCCCCTTCAGACCTCTGCGGGCGCTTATGGAAACCTACAGGACCCTACGGAACTGTACGAGACTCTACAGGCCCCTAGGGAACACCACCGGCCCCTACGGAACCCTACACAACCCTCCGGAAACATATGGCACCCTACAAGCTCCTACCAACCCCTGCGGGCACTTACACAACCCTACAGGCCCCTACGGAATACTACCAGCCACTACGGAAACCTATGGCCCCTACGGAACTCTACGGAACCTGACAGAAACACTGTGGGCCCCTACAGGCCCTTGCGGGCACTTGCAGAACTCTGCAGGAACCCACGGAACTTTATGGAACCCTACCAGCCCCTACGGAAGCCTAAAGACCCTTGCAGGCAGTTACGGAACGGTACAGGGCCCTACGGAACTTTACCAGCCACTACGGAACTCTACGGGCCCCTACGGAACCCTGCAGAACCCTCCAGAACCTTACAGAATCCCACGGATTCCTACAGACTCCTGCGGGTACTTACTCAACCCTAGAGGCCCCTACGGAACACTGCCAGCCCCTATGGAAGGAACCCCACGGGCCCCTACAGAACACTACTGGCTCCTGCGGTATTCCACAGGCCTCTAGGGAACCTAAGAAGCTCTACGGAGCCCTATGGATCTTTAGGGAACAGTACGGGCCCCTTCAAACCTCTGCGGGCGCTTTTGGAAACCTACAGGCCCCTACGGAACTGTACGAGACTCTACAGGCCCCTAGGGAACACCACCGGCCCCTACGGAACGCTACACAACCCTCTGGAAACTTATGGCACCCTACAAGCTCCTACCAACCCCTGCGGGCACTTACACAAACCTACAGGCCCCTACGGAAATCTACGGGACTCCACGGGCCCCTAGGGAAGCCTACAGATTTTGACGCAACCCTACGAGCCCCTCTGGAACCCTACAGAATACTCCAGGACCCGACAGCACTCTTCAAGACCCTTAGCAACACAACGGAACCTCACTAAAACCCTATGGGCTCCTACAGAACACTGCAGGCGCCTACGGAACCCTACAGACCCCTACAGAATACTACCAGCCACTACGGAAACCTATGGCCCCTACGGAACTCTACGGAACCTGACAGAAACACTGTGGGCCCCTACAGGCCCTTGCGGGCACTTGCAGAACTCTGCAGGAACCCACGGAACTTTATGGAACCCTACCAGCCCCTACGGAAGCCTAAAGACCCTTGCAGGCAGTTACGGAACGGTACAGGGCCCTACGGAACTTTACCAGCCACTACGGAACTCTACGGGCCCCTACGGAACCCTGCAGAACCCTCCAGAACCTTACAGAATCCCACGGATTCCTACAGACTCCTGCGGGCACTTACTCAACCCTAGAGGCCCCTACGGAACACTGCCAGCCCCTATGGAAGGAACCCTACGGGCCCCTACAGAACACTACTGGCTCCTGCGGTACTCTACAGGCCTCTAGGGAACCTACGAAGCTCTATGGAGCCCTATGGATCCTTACGGAACAGTACAGGCCCCTTCAGACCTCTGCGGGCGCTTATGGAAACCTACAGGCCCCTACGGAACTGTACGAGACTCTACAGGCCCCTAGGGAACACCACCGGCCCCTACGGAACCCTACACAACCCTCCGGAAACATATGGCACCCTACAAGCTCCTACCAACCCCTGCGGGCACTTACACAACCCTACAGGCCCCTACGGAATACTACCAGCCACTACGGAAACCTATGGCCCCTACGGAACTCTACGGAACCTGACAGAAACACTGTGGGCCCCTACAGGCCCTTGCGGGCACTTGCAGAACTCTGCAGGAACCCACGGAACTTTATGGAACCCTACCAGCCCCTACGGAAGCCTAAAGACCCTTGCAGGCAGTTACGGAACGGTACAGGGCCCTACGGAACTTTACCAGCCACTACGGAACTCTACGGGCCCCTACGGAACCCTGCAGAACCCTCCAGAACCTTACAGAATCCCACGGATTCCTACAGACTCCTGCGGGTACTTACTCAACCCTAGAGGCCCCTACGGAACACTGCCAGCCCCTATGGAAGGAACCCCACGGGCCCCTACAGAACACTACTGGCTCCTGCGGTATTCCACAGGCCTCTAGGGAACCTAAGAAGCTCTACGGAGCCCTATGGATCTTTAGGGAACAGTACGGGCCCCTTCAAACCTCTGCGGGCGCTTATGGAAACCTACAGGCCCCTACGGAACTGTACGAGACTCTACAGGCCCTTAGGGAACACCACAGGCCCCTACGGAACCCTACACAACCCTCCGGAAACATATGGCACCCTACAAGCTCCTACCAACCCCTGCGGGCACTTACACAACCCTACAGGCCCCTACGGAATACTACCAGCCACTACGGAAACCTATGGCCCCTACGGAACTCTACGGAACCTGACAGAAACACTGTGGGCCCCTACAGGCCCTTGCGGGCACTTGCAGAACTCTGCAGGAACCCACGGAACTTTATGGAACCCTACCAGCCCCTACGGAAGCCTAAAGACCCTTGCAGGCAGTTACGGAACGGTACAGGGCCCTACGGAACTTTACCAGCCACTACGGAACTCTACGGGCCCCTACGGAACCCTGCAGAACCCTCCAGAACCTTACAGAATCCCACGGATTCCTACAGACTCCTGCGGGCACTTACTCAACCCTAGAGGCCCCTACGGAACACTGCCAGCCCCTATGGAAGGAACCCTACGGGCCCCTACAGAACACTACTGGCTCCTGCGGTACTCTACAGGCCTCTAGGGAACCTACGAAGCTCTACAAAGCCCTATGGATCCTTACGGAACAGTACGGGCCCCTTCAAACCTCTGCGGGCGCTTATGGAAACCTACAGGACCCTACGGAACTGTACGAGACTCTACAGGCCCTTAGGGAACACCACAGGCCCCTACAGAACCCTACACAACCCTCCGGAAACATATGGCACCCTACAAGCTCCTACCAACCCCTGCGGGCACTTACACAACCCTACAGGCCCCTACGGAATACTACCAGCCACTACGGAAACCTATGGCCCCTACGGAACTCTACGGAACCTGACAGAAACACTGTGGGCCCCTACAGGCCCTTGCGGGCACTTGCAGAACTCTGCAGGAACCCACGGAACTTTATGGAACCCTACCAGCCCCTACGGAAGCCTAAAGACCCTTGCAGGCAGTTACGGAACGGTACAGGGCCCTACGGAACTTTACCAGCCACTACGGAACTCTACGGGCCCCTACGGAACCCTGCAGAACCCTGCAGAACCTTACAGAATCCCACGGATTCCTACAGACTCCTGCGGGCACTTACTCAACCCTAGAGGCCTACGGAACACTGCCAGCCCCTATGGAAGGAACCCTACGGGCCCCTACAGAACACTACTGGCTCCTGCGGTATTCCACAGGCCTCTAGGGAACCTAAGAAGCTCTACGGAGCCCTATGGATCTTTAGGGAACAGTACGGGCCCCTTCAAACCTCTGCGGGCGCTTATGGAAACCTACAGGCCCCTACGGAACTGTACGAGACTCTACAGGCCCCTAGGGAACACCACAGGCCCCTACGGAACCCTACACAACCCTCCGGAAACATATGGCACCCTACAAGCTCCTACCAACCCCTGCGGGCACTTACACAACCCTACAGGCCCCTACGGAATACTACCAGCCACTACGGAAACCTATGGCCCCTACGGAACTCTACGGAACCTGACAGAAACACTGTGGGCCCCTACAGGCCCTTGGGGGCACTTGCAGAACTCTGCAGGAACCCACGGAACTTTATGGAACCCTACCAGCCCCTACGGAAGGCTATGGACCCTTGCAGGCAGTTACGGAAAGGTACAGGGCCCTACGGAACTTTACCAGCCACTACGGAACTCTACGGGCCCCTACGGAACCCTGCAGAACCCTCCAGAACCTTACACAATCCCACGGATTCCTACAGACTCCTGCGGGTACTTACTCAACCCTAGAGGCGCCTACGGAACACTGCCAGCCCCTATGGAAGGAACCCCACGGGCCCCTACAGAACACTACTGGCTCCTGCGGTATTCCACAGGCCTCTAGGGAACCTAAGAAGCTCTACGGAGCCCTATGGATCTTTAGGGAACAGTACGGGCCCCTTCAAACCTCTGCGGGCGCTTTTGGAAACCTACAGGCCCCTACGGAACTGTACGAGACTCTACAGGCCCCTAGGGAACACCACAGGCCCCTACGGAACCCTACACAACCCTCTGGAAACTTATGGCACCCTACAAGATCCTACCAACCCCTGCGGGCACTTACACAACCCTACAGGCCCCTACGGAAATCTACGGGACTCTACGGGCCCCTAGGGAAGCCTACAGATTTTGACGCAACCCTACGAGCCCCTCTGGAACCCTACAGAATACTCCAGGACCCGACAGCACTCTACAAGACCCTTAGCAACACAACGGAACCTCACTAAAACCCTATGGGCTCCTACAGAACACTGCAGGCGCCTACGGAACCCTACAGACCCCTACAGAATACTACCAGCCACTACGGAAACCTATGGCCCCTACGGAACTCTACGGAACCTGACAGAAACACTGTGGGCCCCTACAGGCCCTTGCGGGCACTTGCAGAACTCTGCAGGAACCCACAGAACTTTATGGAACCCTACCAGCCCCTACGGAAGCCTAAAGACCCTTGCAGGCAGTTACGGAACGGTACAGGGCCCTACGGAACTTTACCAGCCACTACGGAACTCTACGGGCCCCTAGGGAACCCTGCAGAACCCTGCAGAACCTTACAGAATCCCACGGATTCCTACAGACTCCTGCGGGCACTTACTCAACCCTAGAGGCCCCTACGGAACACTGCCAGCCCCTATGGAAGGAACCCTACGGGCCCCTACAGAACACTACTGGCTCCTGCGGTACTCTACAGGCCTCTAGGGAACCTACGAAGCTCTACGGAGCCCTATGGATCCTTACGGAACAGTACAGGCCCCTTCAGACCTCTGCGGGCGCTTATGGAAACCTACAGGCCCCTACGGAACTGTACGAGACTCTACAGGCCCCTAGGGAACACCACCGGCCCCTACGGAATCCTACACAACCCTCCGGAAACATATGGCACCCTACAAGCTCCTACCAACCCCTGCGGGCACTTACACAACCCTACAGGCCCCTACGGAATACTACCAGCCACTACGGAAACCTATGGCCCCTATGGAACTCTACGGAACCTGACAGAAACACTGTGGGCCCCTACAGGCCCTTGCGGGCACTTGCAGAACTCTGCAGGAACCCACGGAACTTTATGGAACCCTACCAGCCCCTACGGAAGCCTAAAGACCCTTGCAGGCAGTTACGGAACGGTACAGGGCCCTACGGAACTTTACCAGCCACTACGGAACTCTACGGGCCCCTACGGAACCCTGCAGAACCCTCCAGAACCTTACACAATCCCACGGATTCCTACAGACTCCTGCGGGTACTTACTCAACCCTAGAGGCCCCTACGGAACACTGCCAGCCCCTATGGAAGGAACCCCACGGGCTCCTACAGAACACTACTGGCTCCTGCGGTATTCCACAGGCCTCTAGGGAACCTAAGAAGCTCTACGGAGCCCTATGGATCTTTAGGGAACAGTACGGGCCCCTTCAAACCTCTGCGGGCGCTTATGGAAACCTACAGGCCCCTACGGAACTGTACGAGACTCTACAGGCCCCTAGGGAACACCACAGGCCCCTACGGAACCCTACACAACCCTCCGGAAACATATGGCACCCTACAAGCTCCTACCAACCCCTGCGGGCACTTACACAACCCTACAGGCCCCTACGGAATACTACCAGCCACTACGGAAACCTATGGCCCCTACGGAACTCTACGGAACCTGACAGAAACACTGTGGGCCCCTACAGGCCCTTGCGGGCACTTGCAGAACTCTGCAGGAACCCACGGAACTTTATGGAACCCTACCAGCCCCTACAGAAGCCTAAAGACCCTTGCAGGCAGTTACGGAACGGTACAGGGCCCTACGGAACTTTACCAGCCACTACGGAACTCTACGGGCCCCTAAGGAACCCTGCAGAACCTTACAGAATCCCACGGATTCCTACAGACTCCTGCGGGTACTTACTCAACCCTAGAGGCCCCTACAGAACACTGCCAGCCCCTATGGAAGGAACCCTACGGGCCCCTACAGAACACTACTGGCTCCTGCGGTACTCTACAGGCCTCTAGGGAACCTACGAAGCTCTACGGAACCCTATGGATCCTTACGGAACAGTACGGGCCCCTTCAGACCTCTGCGGGCGCTTATGGAAACCTACAGGACCCTACGGAACTGTACGAGACTCTACAGGCCCCTAGGGAACACCACCGGCCCCTACGGAACCCTACACAACCCTCCGGAAACATATGGCACCCTACAAGCTCCTACCAACCCCTGCGGGCACTTACACAACCCTACAGGCCCCTACGGAATACTACCAGCCACTACGGAAACCTATGGCCCCTACGGAACTCTACGGAACCTGACAGAAACACTGTGGGCCCCTACAGGCCCTTGCGGGCACTTGCAGAACTCTGCAGGAACCCACGGAACTTTATGGAACCCTACCAGCCCCTACGGAAGCCTAAAGACCCTTGCAGGCAGTTACGGAACGGTACAGGGCCCTACGGAACTTTACCAGCCACTACGGAACTCTACGGGCCCCTACGGAACCCTGCAGAACCCTCCAGAACCTTACAGAATCCCACGGATTCCTACAGACTCCTGCGGGTACTTACTCAACCCTAGAGGCCCCTACGGAACACTGCCAGCCCCTATGGAAGGAACCCCACGGGCCCCTACAGAACACTACTGGCTCCTGCGGTATTCCACAGGCCTCTAGGGAACCTAAGAAGCTCTACGGAGCCCTATGGATCTTTAGGGAACAGTACGGGCCCCTTCAAACCTCTGCGGGCGCTTTTGGAAACCTACAGGCCCCTACGGAACTGTACGAGACTCTACAGGCCCCTAGGGAACACCACCGGCCCCTACGGAACGCTACACAACCCTCTGGAAACTTATGGCACCCTACAAGCTCCTACCAACCCCTGCGGGCACTTACACAAACCTACAGGCCCCTACGGAAATCTACGGGACTCCACGGGCCCCTAGGGAAGCCTACAGATTTTGACGCAACCCTACGAGCCCCTCTGGAACCCTACAGAATACTCCAGGACCCGACAGCACTCTTCAAGACCCTTAGCAACACAACGGAACCTCACTAAAACCCTATGGGCTCCTACAGAACACTGCAGGCGCCTACGGAACCCTACAGACCCCTACAGAATACTACCAGCCACTACGGAAACCTATGGCCCCTACGGAACTCTACGGAACCTGACAGAAACACTGTGGGCCCCTACAGGCCCTTGCGGGCACTTGCAGAACTCTGCAGGAACCCACGGAACTTTATGGAACCCTACCAGCCCCTACGGAAGCCTAAAGACCCTTGCAGGCAGTTACGGAACGGTACAGGGCCCTACGGAACTTTACCAGCCACTACGGAACTCTACGGGCCCCTAGGGAACCCTGCAGAACCCTCCAGAACCTTACACAATCCCACGGATTCCTACAGACTCCTGCGGGCACTTACTCAACCCTAGAGGCCCCTACGGAACACTGCCAGCCCCTATGGAAGGAACCCTACGGGCCCCTACAGAACACTACTGGCTCCTGCGGTACTCTACAGGCCTCTAGGGAACCTACGAAGCTCTATGGAGCCCTATGGATCCTTACGGAACAGTACAGGCCCCTTCAGACCTCTGCGGGCGCTTATGGAAACCTACAGGCCCCTACGGAACTGTACGAGACTCTACAGGCCCCTAGGGAACACCACCGGCCCCTACGGAACCCTACACAACCCTCCGGAAACATATGGCACCCTACAAGCTCCTACCAACCCCTGCGGGCACTTACACAACCCTACAGGCCCCTACGGAATACTACCAGCCACTACGGAAACCTATGGCCCCTACGGAACTCTACGGAACCTGACAGAAACACTGTGGGCCCCTACAGGCCCTTGCGGGCACTTGCAGAACTCTGCAGGAACCCACGGAACTTTATGGAACCCTACCAGCCCCTACGGAAGCCTAAAGACCCTTGCAGGCAGTTACGGAACGGTACAGGGCCCTACGGAACTTTACCAGCCACTACGGAACTCTACGGGCCCCTACGGAACCCTGCAGAACCCTCCAGAACCTTACAGAATCCCACGGATTCCTACAGACTCCTGCGGGTACTTACTCAACCCTAGAGGCCCCTACGGAACACTGCCAGCCCCTATGGAAGGAACCCCACGGGCCCCTACAGAACACTACTGGCTCCTGCGGTATTCCACAGGCCTCTAGGGAACCTAAGAAGCTCTACGGAGCCCTATGGATCTTTAGGGAACAGTACGGGCCCCTTCAAACCTCTGCGGGCGCTTATGGAAACCTACAGGCCCCTACGGAACTGTACGAGACTCTACAGGCCCTTAGGGAACACCACAGGCCCCTACGGAACCCTACACAACCCTCCGGAAACATATGGCACCCTACAAGCTCCTACCAACCCCTGCGGGCACTTACACAACCCTACAGGCCCCTACGGAATACTACCAGCCACTACGGAAACCTATGGCCCCTACGGAACTCTACGGAACCTGACAGAAACACTGTGGGCCCCTACAGGCCCTTGCGGGCACTTGCAGAACTCTGCAGGAACCCACGGAACTTTATGGAACCCTACCAGCCCCTACGGAAGCCTAAAGACCCTTGCAGGCAGTTACGGAACGGTACAGGGCCCTACGGAACTTTACCAGCCACTACGGAACTCTACGGGCCCCTACGGAACCCTGCAGAACCCTCCAGAACCTTACAGAATCCCACGGATTCCTACAGACTCCTGCGGGCACTTACTCAACCCTAGAGGCCCCTACGGAACACTGCCAGCCCCTATGGAAGGAACCCTACGGGCCCCTACAGAACACTACTGGCTCCTGCGGTACTCTACAGGCCTCTAGGGAACCTACGAAGCTCTACAAAGCCCTATGGATCCTTACGGAACAGTACGGGCCCCTTCAAACCTCTGCGGGCGCTTATGGAAACCTACAGGACCCTACGGAACTGTACGAGACTCTACAGGCCCTTAGGGAACACCACAGGCCCCTACAGAACCCTACACAACCCTCCGGAAACATATGGCACCCTACAAGCTCCTACCAACCCCTGCGGGCACTTACACAACCCTACAGGCCCCTACGGAATACTACCAGCCACTACGGAAACCTATGGCCCCTACGGAACTCTACGGAACCTGACAGAAACACTGTGGGCCCCTACAGGCCCTTGCGGGCACTTGCAGAACTCTGCAGGAACCCACGGAACTTTATGGAACCCTACCAGCCCCTACGGAAGCCTAAAGACCCTTGCAGGCAGTTACGGAACGGTACAGGGCCCTACGGAACTTTACCAGCCACTACGGAACTCTACGGGCCCCTACGGAACCCTGCAGAACCCTGCAGAACCTTACAGAATCCCACGGATTCCTACAGACTCCTGCGGGCACTTACTCAACCCTAGAGGCCCCTACGGAACACTGCCAGCCCCTATGGAAGGAACCCTACGGGCCCCTACAGAACACTACTGGCTCCTGCGGTATTCCACAGGCCTCTAGGGAACCTAAGAAGCTCTACGGAGCCCTATGGATCTTTAGGGAACAGTACGGGCCCCTTCAAACCTCTGCGGGCGCTTATGGAAACCTACAGGCCCCTACGGAACTGTACGAGACTCTACAGGCCCCTAGGGAACACCACAGGCCCCTACGGAACCCTACACAACCCTCCGGAAACATATGGCACCCTACAAGCTCCTACCAACCCCTGCGGGCACTTACACAACCCTACAGGCCCCTACGGAATACTACCAGCCACTACGGAAACCTATGGCCCCTACGGAACTCTACGGAACCTGACAGAAACACTGTGGGCCCCTACAGGCCCTTGCGGGCACTTGCAGAACTCTGCAGGAACCCACGGAACTTTATGGAACCCTACCAGCCCCTACGGAAGGCTATGGACCCTTGCAGGCAGTTACGGAAAGGTACAGGGCCCTACGGAACTTTACCAGCCACTACGGAACTCTACGGGCCCCTACGGAACCCTGCAGAACCCTCCAGAACCTTACACAATCCCACGGATTCCTACAGACTCCTGCGGGTACTTACTCAACCCTAGAGGCGCCTACGGAACACTGCCAGCCCCTATGGAAGGAACCCCACGGGCCCCTACAGAACACTACTGGCTCCTGCGGTATTCCACAGGCCTCTAGGGAACCTAAGAAGCTCTACGGAGCCCTATGGATCTTTAGGGAACAGTACGGGCCCCTTCAAACCTCTGCGGGCGCTTTTGGAAACCTACAGGCCCCTACGGAACTGTACGAGACTCTACAGGCCCCTAGGGAACACCACCGGCCCCTACGGAACCCTACACAACCCTCTGGAAACTTATGGCACCCTACAAGATCCTACCAACCCCTGCGGGCACTTACACAACCCTACAGGCCCCTACGGAAATCTACGGGACTCTACGGGCCCCTAGGGAAGCCTACAGATTTTGACGCAACCCTACGAGCCCCTCTGGAACCCTACAGAATACTCCAGGACCCGACAGCACTCTACAAGACCCTTAGCAACACAACGGAACCTCACTAAAACCCTATGGGCTCCTACAGAACACTGCAGGCGCCTACGGAACCCTACAGACCCCTACAGAATACTACCAGCCACTACGGAAAGCTATGGCCCCTACGGAACTCTACGGAACCTGACAGAAACACTGTGGGCCCCTACAGGCCCTTGCGGACACTTGCAGAACTCTGCAGGAACCCACGGAACTTTATGGAACCCTACCAGCCCCTACGGAAGCCTAAAGACCCTTGCAGGCAGTTACGGAACGGTACAGGGCCCTACGGAACTTTACCAGCCACTACGGAACTCTACGGGCCCCTACGGAACCCTGCAGAACCCTCCAGAACCTTACAGAATCCCACGGATTCCTACAGACTCCTGCGGGCACTTACTCAACCCTAGAGGCCCCTACGGAACACTGCCAGCCCCTATGGAAGGAACCCTACGGGCCCCTACAGAACACTACTGGCTCCTGCGGTACTCTACAGGCCTCTAGGGAACCTACGAAGCTCTACGGAGCCCTATGGATCCTTACGGAACAGTACAGGCCCCTTCAGACCTCTGCGGGCGCTTATGGAAACCTACAGGCCCCTACGGAACTGTACGAGACTCTACAGGCCCCTAGGGAACACCACCGGCCCCTACGGAATCCTACACAACCCTCCGGAAACATATGGCACCCTACAAGCTCCTACCAACCCCTGCGGGCACTTACACAACCCTACAGGCCCCTACGGAATACTACCAGCCACTACGGAAACCTATGGCCCCTACGGAACTCTACGGAACCTGACAGAAACACTGTGGGCCCCTACAGGCCCTTGCGGGCACTTGCAGAACTCTGCAGGAACCCACGGAACTTTATGGAACCCTACCAGCCCCTACGGAAGCCTAAAGACCCTTGCAGGCAGTTACGGAACGGTACAGGGCCCTACGGAACTTTACCAGCCACTACGGAACTCTACGGGCCCCTACGGAACCCTGCAGAACCCTCCAGAACCTTACACAATCCCACGGATTCCTACAGACTCCTGCGGGTACTTACTCAACCCTAGAGGCCCCTACGGAACACTGCCAGCCCCTATGGAAGGAACCCCACGGGCTCCTACAGAACACTACTGGCTCCTGCGGTATTCCACAGGCCTCTAGGGAACCTAAGAAGCTCTACGGAGCCCTATGGATCTTTAGGGAACAGTACGGGCCCCTTCAAACCTCTGCGGGCGCTTATGGAAACCTACAGGCCCCTACGGAACTGTACGAGACTCTACAGGCCCCTAGGGAACACCACAGGCCCCTACGGAACCCTACACAACCCTCCGGAAACATATGGCACCCTACAAGCTCCTACCAACCCCTGCGGGCACTTACACAACCCTACAGGCCCCTACGGAATACTACCAGCCACTACGGAAACCTATGGCCCCTACGGAACTCTACGGAACCTGACAGAAACACTGTGGGCCCCTACAGGCCCTTGCGGGCACTTGCAGAACTCTGCAGGAACCCACGGAACTTTATGGAACCCTACCAGCCCCTACAGAAGCCTAAAGACCCTTGCAGGCAGTTACGGAACGGTACAGGGCCCTACGGAACTTTACCAGCCACTACGGAACTCTACGGGCCCCTAAGGAACCCTGCAGAACCTTACAGAATCCCACGGATTCCTACAGACTCCTGCGGGTACTTACTCAACCCTAGAGGCCCCTACAGAACACTGCCAGCCCCTATGGAAGGAACCCTACGGGCCCCTACAGAACACTACTGGCTCCTGCGGTACTCTACAGGCCTCTAGGGAACCTACGAAGCTCTACGGAGCCCTATGGATCCTTACGGAACAGTACGGGCCCCTTCAGACCTCTGCGGGCGCTTATGGAAACCTACAGGACCCTACGGAACTGTACGAGACTCTACAGGCCCCTAGGGAACACCACCGGCCCCTACGGAACCCTACACAACCCTCCGGAAACATATGGCACCCTACAAGCTCCTACCAACCCCTGCGGGCACTTACACAACCCTACAGGCCCCTACGGAATACTACCAGCCACTACGGAAACCTATGGCCCCTACGGAACTCTACGGAACCTGACAGAAACACTGTGGGCCCCTACAGGCCCTTGCGGGCACATGCAGAACTCTGCAGGAACCCACGGAACTTTATGGAACCCTACCAGCCCCTACGGAAGCCTAAAGACCCTTGCAGGCAGTTACGGAACGGTACAGGGCCCTACGGAACTTTACCAGCCACTACGGAACTCTACGGGCCCCTAGGGAACCCTGCAGAACCCTCCAGAACCTTACAGAATCCCACGGATTCCTACAGACTCCTGCGGGCACTTACTCAACCCTAGAGGCCCCTACGGAACACTGCCAGCCCCTATGGAAGGAACCCTACGGGCCCCTACAGAACACTACTGGCTCCTGCGGTACTCTACAGGCCTCTAGGGAACCTAAGAAGCTCTACGGAGCCCTATGGATCCTTACGGAACAGTACAGGCCCCTTCAGACCTCTGCGGGCGCTTATGGAAACCTACAGGATCCTACGGAACTGTACGAGACTCTACAGGCCCCTAGGGAACACCACCGGCCCCTACGGAACCCTACACAACCCTCCGGAAACATACGGCACCCTACAAGGTCCTACCAACCCCTGCGGGCACTTACACAACCCTACAGGCCCCTACGGAAATCTACGGGACTCTACGGGCCCCTAGGGAACCCTACAGATTTTGACGCAACCCTACGAGCCCCTCTGGAACCCTACAGAATACTCCAGGACCCGACAGCACTCTACAAGACCCTTAGCAACACAACGGAACCTCACTAAAACCCTATGGGCTCCTACAGAACACTGCAGGCGCCTACGGAACCCTACAGACCCCTACAGAATACTACCAGCCACTACGGAAACCTATGGCCCCTACGGAACTCTACGGAACCTGACAGAAACACTGTGGGCCCCTACAGGCCCTTGCGGGCACTTGCAGAACTCTGCAGGAACCCACGGAACTTTATGGAACCCTACCAGCCCCTACGGAAGCCTAAAGACCCTTGCAGGCAGTTACGGAACGGTACAGGGCCCTACGGAACTATACCAGCCACTACGGAACTCTACGGGCCCCTACGGAACCCTGCAGAACCCTCCAGAACCTTACAGAATCCCACGGATTCCTACAGACTCCTGCGGGCACTTACTCAACCCTAGAGGCCCCTACGGAACACTGCCAGCCCCTATGGAAGGAACCCTACGGGCCCCTACAGAACACTACTGGCTCCTGCGGTACTCTACAGGCCTCTAGGGAACCTACGAAGCTCTACGGAGCCCTATGGATCCTTACGGAACAGTACAGGCCCCTTCAGACCTCTGCGGGCGCTTATGGAAACCTACAGGATCCTACGGAACTGTACGAGACTCTACAGGCCCCTAGGGAACACCACAGGCCCCTACGGAACCCTACACAACCCTCCGGAAACATACGGCACCCTACAAGCTCCTACCAACCCCTGCGGGCACTTACACAACCCTACAGGCCCCTACGGAATACTACCAGCCACTACGGAAACCTATGGCCCCTACGGAACTCTACGGAACCTGACAGAAACACTGTGGGCCCCTACAGGCCCTTGCGGGCACTTGCAGAACTCTGCAGGAACCCACGGAACTTTATGGAACCCTACCAGCCCCTACGAAAGCCTAAAGACCCTTGCAGGCAGTTATGGAACGGTACAGGGCCCTACGGAACTTTACCAGCCACTACGGAACTCTACGGGCCCCTAGGGAACCCTGCAGAACCCTCCAGAACCTTACACAATCCCACGGATTCCTACAGACTCCTGCGGGCACTTACTCAACCCTAGAGGCCCCTACGGAACACTGCCAGCCCCTATGGAAGGAACCCTACGGGCCCCTACAGAACACTACTGGCTCCTGCGGTATTCCACAGGCCTCTAGGGAACCTAAGAAGCTCTACGGAGCCCTATGGATCCTTACGGAACAGTACGGGCCCCTTCAAACCTCTGCGGGCGCTTATGGAAACCTACAGGCCCCTACGGAACTGTACGAGACTCTACAGGCCCCTAGGGAACACCACAGGCCCCTACGGAACCCTACACAACCCTCTGGAAACTTATGGCACCCTACAAGCTCCTACCAACCCCTGCGGGCACTTACACAACCCTACAGGCCCCTACGGAAATCTACGGGACTCTACGGGCCCCTAGGGAACCCTACAGATTTTGACGGAACCCTACGAGCCCCTCTGGAACACTACAGAATACTCCAGGACCCGACAGCACTCTACAAGACCCTTAGCAACACAACGGAACCTCACTAAAACCCTATGGGCTCCTACAGAACACTGCAGGCGCCTACGGAACCCTACAGACCCCTACAGAATACTACCAGCCACTACGGAAACCTATGGCCCTTACGGAACTCTACGGAACCTGACAGAAACACTGTGGGCCCCTACAGGCCCTTGCGGGCACTTGCAGAACTCTGCAGGAACCCACGGAACTTTATGGAACCCTACCAGCCCCTACGGAAGCCTAAAGACCCTTGCAGGCAGTTACGGAACGGTACAGGGCCCTACGGAACTTTACCAGCCACTACGGAACTCTACGGGCCCCTAGGGAACCCTGCAGAACCCTCCAGAACCTTACACAATCCCACGGATTCCTACAGACTCCTGCGGGTACTTACTCAACCCTAGAGGCCCCTACGGAACACTGCCAGCCCCTATGGAAGGAACCCTACGGGCCCCTACAGAACACTACTGGCTCCTGCGGTATTCTACAGGCCTCTAGGGAACCTACGAAGCTCTACGGAGCCCTATGGATCCTTACGGAACAGTACGGGCCCCTTCAGACCTCTGCGGGCGCTTATGGAAACCTACAGGCCCCTACGGAACTGTACGAGACTCTACAGGCCCCTAGGGAACACCACAGGCCCCTACGGAACCCTACACAACCCTCCGGAAACATATGGCACCCTACAAGCTCCTACCAACCCCTGCGGGCACTTACACAACCCTACAGGCCCCTACGGAATACTACCAGCCACTACGGAAACCTATGGCCCCTACGGAACTCTACGGAACCTGACAGAAACACTGTGGGCCCCTACAGGCCCTTGCGGGCACTTGCAGAACTCTGCAGGAACCCACGGAACTTTATGGAACCCTACCAGCCCCTACGGAAGCCTAAAGACCCTTGCAGGCAGTTACGGAACGGTACAGGGCCCTACGGAACTTTACCAGCCACTACGGAACTCTACGGGCCCCTAGGGAACCCTGCAGAACCCTCCAGAACCTTACAGAATGCCACGGATTCCTACAGACTCCTGCGGGTACTTACTCAACCCTAGAGGCCCCTACGGAACACTGCCAGCCCCTATGGAAGGAACCCTACGGGCCCCTACAGAACACTACTGGCTCCTGCGGTATTCTACAGGCTTCTAGGGAACCTACGAAGCTCTACGGAGCCCTATGGATCCTTACGGAACAGTACAGGCCCCTTCAAACCTCTGCGGGCGCTTATGGAAACCTACAGGACCCTACGGAACTGTACGAGACTCTACAGGCCCCTAGGGAACACCACAGGCCCCTACGGAACCCTACACAACCCTCTGGAAACTTATGGCACCCTACAAGCTCCTACCAACCCCTGCGGGCACTTACACAACCCTACAGGCCCCTACGGAAATCTACGGGACTCCACGGGCCCCTAGGGAAGCCTACAGATTTTGACGGAACCCTACGAGCCCCTCTGGAACCCTACAGAATACTCCAGGACCCGACAGCACTCTACAAGACCCTTAGCAACACAACGGAACCTCACTAAAACCCTATGGGCTCCTACAGAACACTGCAGGCGCCTACGGAACCCTACAGACCCCTACGGAATACTACCAGCCACTACGGAAACCTATGGCCCCTACGGAACTCTACGGAACCTGACAGAAACACTGTGGGCCCCTACAGGCCCTTGCGGGCACTTGCAGAACTCTGCAGGAACCCACGGAACTTTATGGAACCCTACCAGCCCCTACGGAAGCCTAAAGACCCTTGCAGGCAGTTACGGAACGGTACAGGGCCCTACGGAACTTTACCAGCCACTACAGAACTCTACGGGCCCCTACGGAACCCTGCAGAACCCTCCAGAACCTTACAGAATCCCACGGATTCCTACAGACTCCTGCGGGCACTTACTCAACCCTAGAGGCCCCTACGGAACACTGCCAGCCCCTATGGAAGGAACCCTACGGGCCCCTACAGAACACTACTGGCTCCTGCGGTATTCTACAGGCCTCTAGGGAACCTACGAAGCTCTACGGAGCCCTATGGATCCTTACGGAACAGTACGGGCCCCTTCAAACCTCTGCAGGCGCTTATGGAAACCTACAGGACCCTACGGAACTGTACGAGACTCTACAGGCCCCTAGGGAACACCACAGGCCCCTACGGAACCCTACACAACCCTCTGGAAACTTATGGCACCCTAAAAGCTCCTACCAACCCCTGCGGGCACTTACACAACCCTACAGGCCCCTACGGAAATCTACGGGACTCCACGGGCCCCTAGGGAAGCCTACAGATTTTGACGGAACCCTACGAGCCCCTCTGGAACCCTACAGAATACTCCAGGACCCGACAGCACTCTACAAGACCCTTAGCAACACAACGGAACCTCACTAAAACCCTATGGGCTCCTACAGAACACTGCAGGCGCCTACGGAACCCTACAGACCCCTACGGAATACTACCAGCCACTACGGAAACCTATGGCCCCTACGGAACTCTACGGAACCTGACAGAAACACTGTGGGCCCCTACAGGCCCTTGCGGGCACTTGCAGAACTCTGCAGGAACCCACGGAACTTTATGGAACCCTACCAGCCCCTACGGAAGCCTAAAGACCCTTGCAGGCAGTTACGGAACGGTACAGGGCCCTACGGAACTTTACCAGCCACTACGGAACTCTACGGGCCCCTACGGAACCCTGCAGAACCCTCCAGAACCTTACACAATCCCACGGATTCCTACAGACTCCTGCGGGTACTTACTCAACCCTAGAGGCCCCTACGGAACACTGCCAGCCCCTACGGAAGGAACCCTACGGGCCCCTACAGAACACTACTGGCTCCTGCGGTACTCTACAGGCCTCTAGGGAACCTACGAAGCTCTACGGAGCCCTATGGATCCTTACGGAATAGTACGGGCCCCTTCAGACCTCTGCGGGCGCTTATGGAAACCTACAGGACCCTACGGAACTGTACGAGGCTCTACAGGCCCTTAGGGAAAACCACAGGCCCCTACGGAACTGTACGAGACTCTACAGGCCCCTAGGGAACACCACAGGCCCCTACGGAACCCTACACAACCCTCCGGAAACTTATGGCACCCTACAAGCTCCTACCAACCCCTGCGGGCACTTACACAAACCTACAGGCCCCTACGGAAATCTACGGGACTCCACGGGCCCCTAGGGAAGCCTACAGATTTTGACGCAACCCTACGAGCCCCTCTGGAACCCTACAGAATACTCCAGGACCCGACAGCACTCTACAAGACCCTTAGCAACACAACGGAACCTCACTAAAACCCTATGGGCTCCTACAGAACACTGCAGGTGCCAACGGAACCCTACAGACCCCTACAGAATACTACCAGCCGCTACGGAAACCTATGGCCCCTACGGAACTCTACGGAACCTGACAGAAACACTGTGGGCCCCTACAGGCCCTTGTGGGCACTTGCAGAACTCTGCAGGAACCCACGGAACTTTATGGAACCCTACCAGCCCCTACGGAAGCCTAAAGACCCTTGCAGGCAGTTACGGAACGGTACAGGGCCCTACGGAACTTTACCAGCCACTACGGAACTCTACGGGCCCCTACGGAACCCTGCAGAACCCTCCAGAACCTTACACAATCCCACGGATTCCTACAGACTCCTGCGGGTACTTACTCAACCCTAGAGGCCCCTACGGAACACTGCCAGCCCCTATGGAAGGAACCCTACGGGCCCCTACAGAACACTCCTGGCTCCTGCGGTACTCTACAGGCCTCTAGGGAACCTACGAAGCTCTACGGAGCCCTATGGATCCTTACGGAATAGTACGGGCCCCTTCAGACCTCTGCGGGCGCTTATGGAAACCTACAGGACCCTATGGAACTGTACGAGGCTCTACAGGCCCTTAGGGAACACCACAGGCCCCTACGGAACTGTACGAGACTCTACAGGCCCCTAGGGAACACCACCGGCCCCTACGGAACCCTACACAACCCTCTGGAAACTTATGGCACCCTACAAGCTCCTACCAACCCCTGCGGGCACTTACACAAACCTACAGGCCCCTACGGAAATCTACGGGACTCCACGGGCCCCTAGGGAAGCCTACAGATTTTGACGCAACCCTACGAGCCCCTCTGGAACCCTACAGAATACTCCAGGACCCGACAGCACTCTACAAGACCCTTAGCAACACAACGGAACCTCACTAAAACCCTATGGGCTCCTACAGAACACTGCAGGTGCCAACGGAACCCTACAGACCCCTACAGAATACTACCAGACACTACGGAAACCTATGGCCCCTACGGAACTCTACGGAACCTGACAGAAACACTGTGGGCCCCTACAGGCCCTTGCGGGCACTTGCAGAACTCTGCAGGAACCCACGGAACTTTATGGAACCCTACCAGCCCCTACGGAAGCCTAAAGACCCTTGCAGGCAGTTACGGAACGGTACAATGCCCTACGGAACTTTACCAGCCACTACGGAACTCTACGGGCCCCTACGGAACCCTGCAGAACCCTCCAGAACCTTACACAATCCCACGGATTCCTACAGACTCCTGCGGGTACTTACTCAACCCTAGAGGACCCTACGGAACACTGCCAGCCCCTATGGAAGGAACTCTACGGGCCCCTACAGAACACTACTGGCTCCTGCGGTATTCTACAGGCCTCTAGGGAACCTACGAAGCTCTACGGAGCCCTATGGATCCTTACGGAACAGTACGGGCCCCTTCAAACCTCTGCGGGCGCTTATGGAAACCTCAGGCCCCTACGGAACTGTACGAGACTCTACAGGCCCCTAGGGAACACCACCGGCCCCTACGGAACCCTACACAACCCTATGGAAACTTATGGCACCCTACAAGCTCCTACCAACCCCTGCGGGCACTTACACAACCCTACAGGCCCCTACGGAAATCTACGGGACTCCACGGGCCCCTAGGGAAGCCTACAGATTTTGACGCAACCCTACGAGCCCCTCTGGAACCCTACAGAATACTCCAGGACCCGACAGCACTCTACAAGACCCTTAGCAACACAACGGAACCTCACTAAAACCCTATGGGCTCCTACAGAACACTGCAGGTGCCAACGGAACCCTACAGACCCCTACAGAATACTACCAGCCGCTACGGAAACCTATGGCCCCTACGGAACTCTACGGAACCTGACAGAAACACTGTGGGCCCCTACAGGCCCTTGCGGGCACTTGCAGAACTCTGCAGGAACCCACGGAACTTTATGGAACCCTACCAGCCCCTACGGAAGCCTAAAGACCCTTGCAGGCAGTTACGGAACGGTACAGGGCCCTACGGAACTTTACCAGCCACTACGGAACTCTACGGGCCCCTACGGAACCCTGCAGAACCCTCCAGAACCTTACACAATCCCACGGATTCCTACAGACTCCTGCGGGTACTTACTCAACCCTAGAGGCCCCTACGGAACACTGCCAGCCCCTATGGAAGGAACCCTACGGGCCCCTACAGAACACTACTGGCTCCTGCGGTACTCTACAGGCCTCTAGGGAACCTACGAAGCTCTACGGAGCCCTATGGATCCTTACGGAATAGTACGGGCCCCTTCAGACCTCTGCGGGCGCTTATGGAAACCTACAGGACCCTACGGAACTGTACGAGGCTCTACAGGCCCTTAGGGAACACCACAGGCCCCTACGGAACTGTACGAGACTCTACAGGCCCCTAGGGAACACCACAGGCCCCTACGGAACCCTACACAACCCTCCGGAAACTTATGGCACCCTACAAGCTCCTACCAACCCCTGCGGGCACTTACACAAACCTACAGGCCCCTACGGAAATCTACGGGACTCCACGGGCCCCTAGGGAAGCCTACAGATTTTGACGCAACCCTACGAGCCCCTCTGGAACCCTACAGAATACTCCAGGACCCGACAGCACTCTACAAGACCCTTAGCAACACAACGGAACCTCACTAAAACCCTATGGGCTCCTACAGAACACTGCAGGTGCCAACGGAACCCTACAGACCCCTACAGAATACTACCAGCCGCTACGGAAACCTATGGCCCCTACGGAACTCTACGGAACCTGACAGAAACACTGTGGGCCCCTACAGGCCCTTGTGGGCACTTGCAGAACTCTGCAGGAACCCACGGAACTTTATGGAACCCTACCAGCCCCTACGGAAGCCTAAAGACCCTTGCAGGCAGTTACGGAACGGTACAGGGCCCTACGGAACTTTACCAGCCACTACGGAACTCTACGGGCCCCTACGGAACCCTGCAGAACCCTCCAGAACCTTACACAATCCCACGGATTCCTACAGACTCCTGCGGGTACTTACTCAACCCTAGAGGCCCCTACGGAACACTGCCAGCCCCTATGGAAGGAACCCTACGGGCCCCTACAGAACACTACTGGCTCCTGCGGTACTCTACAGGCCTCTAGGGAACCTACGAAGCTCTACGGAGCCCTATGGATCCTTACGGAATAGTACGGGCCCCTTCAGACCTCTGCGGGCGCTTATGGAAACCTACAGGACCCTACGGAACTGTACGAGGCTCTACAGGCCCTTAGGGAACACCACAGGCCCCTACGGAACTGTACGAGACTCTACAGGCCCCTAGGGAACACCACCGGCCCCTACGGAACCCTACACAACCCTCTGGAAACTTATGGAACCCTACAAGCTCCTACCAACCCCTGCGGGCACTTACACAAACCTACAGGCCCCTACGGAAATCTACGGGACTCCACGGGCCCCTAGGGAAGCCTACAGATTTTGACGGAACCCTACGAGCCCCTCTGGAACCCTACAGAATACTCCAGGACCCGACAGCACTCTACAAGACCCTTAGCAACACAACGGAACCTCACTAAAACCCTATGGGCTCCTACAGAACACTGCAGGTGCCAACGGAACCCTACAGACCCCTACAGAATACTACCAGACACTACGGAAACCTATGGCCCCTACGGAACTCTACGGAACCTGACAGAAACACTGTGGGCCCCTACAGGCCCTTGCGGGCACTTGCAGAACTCTGCAGGAACCCACGGAACTTTATGGAACCCTACCAGCCCCTACGGAAGCCTAAAGACCCTTGCAGGCAGTTACGGAACGGTACAATGCCCTACGGAACTTTACCAGCCACTACGGAACTCTACGGGCCCCTACGGAACCCTGCAGAACCCTCCAGAACCTTACACAATCCCACGGATTCCTACAGACTCCTGCGGGTACTTACTCAACCCTAGAGGACCCTACGGAACACTGCCAGCCCCTATGGAAGGAACTCTACGGGCCCCTACAGAACACTACTGGCTCCTGCGGTATTCTACAGGCCTCTAGGGAACCTACGAAGCTCTACGGAGCCCTATGGATCCTTACGGAACAGTACGGGCCCCTTCAAACCTCTGCGGGCGCTTATGGAAACCTCAGGCCCCTACGGAACTGTACGAGACTCTACAGGCCCCTAGGGAACACCACCGGCCCCTACGGAACCCTACACAACCCTCTGGAAACTTATGGCACCCTACAAGCTCCTACCAACCCCTGCGGGCACTTACACAACCCTACAGGCCCCTACGGAAATCTACGGGACTCCACGGGCCCCTAGGGAAGCCTACAGATTTTGACGGAACCCTACGAGCCCCTCTGGAACCCTACAGAATACTCCAGGACCCGACAGCACTCTACAAGACCCTTAGCAACACAACGGAACCTCACTAAAACCCTATGGGCTCCTACAGAACACTGCAGGTGCCTACGGAACCCTACAGACCCCTACAGAATACTACCAGACACTACGGAAACCTATGGCCCCTACGGAACTCTACGGAACCTGACAGAAACACTGTGGGCCCCTACAGGCCCTTGCGGGCACTTGCAGAACTCTGCAGGAACCCACGGAACTTTATGGAACCCTACCAGCCCCTACGGAAGCCTAAAGACCCTTGCAGGCAGTTACGGAACGGTACAGGGCCCTACGGAACTTTACCAGCCACTACGGAACTCTACGGGCCCCTACGGAACCCTGCAGAACCCTCCAGAACCTTACACAATCCCACGGATTCCTACAGACTCCTGCGGGTACTTACTCAACCCTAGAGGCCCCTACGGAACACTGCCAGCCCCTATGGAAGGAACCCTACGGGCCCCTACAGAACACTACTGGCTCCTGCGGTACTCTACAGGCCTCTAGGGAACCTACGAAGCTCTACGGAGCCCTATGGATCCTTACGGAATAGTACGGGCCCCTTCAGACCTCTGCGGGCGCTTATGGAAACCTACAGGACCCTACGGAACTGTACGAGGCTCTACAGGCCCTTAGGGAACACCACAGGCCCCTACGGAACTGTACGAGACTCTACAGGCCCCTAGGGAACACCACCGGCCCCTACGGAACCCTACACAACCCTCTGGAAACTTATGGAACCCTACAAGCTCCTACCAACCCCTGCGGGCACTTACACAAACCTACAGGCCCCTACGGAAATCTACGGGACTCCACGGGCCCCTAGGGAAGCCTACAGATTTTGACGGAACCCTACGAGCCCCTCTGGAACCCTACAGAATACTCCAGGACCCGACAGCACTCTACAAGACCCTTAGCAACACAACGGAACCTCACTAAAACCCTATGGGCTCCTACAGAACACTGCAGGTGCCAACGGAACCCTACAGACCCCTACAGAATACTACCAGACACTACGGAAACCTATGGCCCCTACGGAACTCTACGGAACCTGACAGAAACACTGTGGGCCCCTACAGGCCCTTGCGGGCACTTGCAGAACTCTGCAGGAACCCACGGAACTTTATGGAACCCTACCAGCCCCTACGGAAGCCTAAAGACCCTTGCAGGCAGTTACGGAACGGTACAATGCCCTACGGAACTTTACCAGCCACTACGGAACTCTACGGGCCCCTACGGAACCCTGCAGAACCCTCCAGAACCTTACACAATCCCACGGATTCCTACAGACTCCTGCGGGTACTTACTCAACCCTAGAGGCCCCTACGGAACACTGCCAGCCCCTATGGAAGGAACCCTACGGGCCCCTACAGAACACTACTGGCTCCTGCGGTACTCTACAGGCCTCTAGCGAACCTACGAAGCTCTACGGAGCCCTATGGATTCTTACGGAATAGTACGGGCCCCTTCAGACCTCTGCGGGCGCTTATGGAAACCTACAGGACCCTACGGAACTGTACGAGGCTCTACAGGCCCTTAGGGAACACCACCGGCCCCTACGGAACCCTACACAACCCTCCGGAAACATATGGCACCCTACAAGCTCCTACCAACCCCTGCGGGCACTTACACAACCCTACAGGCCCCTACGGAAATCTACGGGACTCTACGGGCCCCTAGGGAAGCCTACAGATTTTGACGCAACCCTACGAGCCCCTCTGGAACCCTACAGAATACTCCAGGACCCGACAGCACTCTACAAGACCCTTAGCAACACAACGGAACCTCACTAAAACCCTATGGGCTCCTACAGAACACTGCAGGTGCCTACGGAACCCTACAGACCCCTACGGAATACTACCAGCCACTACGGAAACCTATGGCCCCTACGGAACTCTACGGAACCTGACAGAAACACTGTGGGCCCCTACAGGCCCTTGCGGGCACTTGCAGAACTCTGCAGGAACCCACGGAACTTTATGGAACCCTACCAGCCCCTACGGAAGCCTAAAGACCCTTGCAGGCAGTTACGGAACGGTACAGGGCCCTACGGAACTTTACCAGCCACTACGGAACTCTACGGGCCCCTACGGAACCCTGCAGAACCCTCCAGAACCTTACACAATCCCACGGATTCCTACAGACTCCTGCGGGCACTTACTCAACCCTAGAGGCCCCTACGGAACACTGCCAGCCCCTATGGAAGGAACCCTACGGGCCCCTACAGAACACTACTGGCTCCTGCGGTACTCTACAGGCCTCTAGGGAACCTACGAAGCTCTACGGAGCCCGATGGATCCTTACGGAACAGTACGGGCCCCTTCAGACCTCTGCGGGCGCATATGGAAACCTACAGGACCCTACGGAACTGTACGAGACTCTACAGGCCCCTAGGGAACACCACAGCCCCCTACGGAACCCTACACAACCCTCCGGAAACATATGGCACCCTACAAGCTCCTACCAACCCCTGCGGGCACTTACACAACCCTACAGGCCCCTACGGAAATCTACGGGACTCCACGGGCCCCTAGGGAAGCCTACAGATTTTGACGGAACCCTACAGAACACTCCAGGACCGAACAGCACTCTACAAGACCCTTAGCAACACAACGGAACCTCACTAAAACCCTATGGGCTCCTACAGAACACTGCAGGTGCCTACGGAACCCTACAGACCCCTACGGAATACTACCAGCCACTACGGAAACCTATGGCCCCTACGGAACCTGACAGAAACACTGTGGGCCCCTACAGGCCCTTGCGGGCACTTGCAGAACTCTGCAGGAACCCACGGAACTTTATGGAACCCTACCAGCCCCTACGGAAGCCTAAAGACCCTTGCAGGCAGTTACGGAACGGTACAGGGCCCTACGGAACTTTACCAGCCACTACGGAACTCTACGGGCCCCTACGGAACCCTGCAGAACCCTCCAGAACCTTACACAATCCCACGGATTCCTACAGACTCCTGCGGGCACTTACTCAACCCTAGAGGCCCCTACGGAACACTGCCAGCCCCTATGGAAGGAACCCTACGGGCCCCTACAGAACACTACTGGCTCCTGCGGTACTCTACAGGCCTCTAGGGAACCTACGAAGCTCTACGGAGCCCTATGGATCCTTACGGAACAGTACGGGCCCCTTCAGACCTCTGCGGGCGCTTATGGAAACCTACAGGACCCTACGGAACTGTACGAGACTCTACAGGCCCCTAGGGAACACCACAGGCCCCTACGGAACCCTACACAACCCTCCGGAAACATATGGCACCCTACAAGCTCCTACCAACCCCTGCGGGCACTTACACAACCCTACAGGCCCTTACGGAACACTGCCAGCCGCTATGGAAGGAACCCTACACACCCATACGGAACTCTACAAACCCTGACAGAAACACTGTGGGCCCCTACAGGCCCTTGCGGGCACTTGCAGAACTCTGCAGGAACCCACGGAACTTTATGGAACCCTACCAGCCCCTACGGAAGCCTAAAGACCCTTGCAGGCAGTTACGGAACGGTACAGGGCCCTACGGAACTTTACCAGCCACTACGGAACTCTACGGGCCCCTACGGAACCCTGCAGAACCCTCCAGAACCTTACACAATCCCACGGATTCCTACAGACTCCTGCGGGTACTTACTCAACCCTAGAGGCCCCTACGGAACACTGCCAGCCCCTATGGAAGGAACCCTACGGGCCCCTACAGAACACTACTGGCTCCTGCGGTACTCTACAGGCCTCTAGGGAACCTACGAAGCTCTACGGAGCCCTATGGATCCTTACGGAACAGTACGGGCCCCTTCAGACCTCTGCGGGCGCTTATGGAAACCTACAGGACCCTACGGAACTGTACGAGGCTCTACAGGCCCTTAGGGAACACCACAGCCCCCTACGGAACTGTACGAGACTCTACAGGCCCCTAGGGAACACCACCGGCCCCTACGGAACCCTACACAACCCTCCGGAAACATATGGCACCCTACAAGCTCCTACCAACCCCTGCGGGCACTTACACAACCCTACAGGCCCCTACGGAATACTACCAGACACTACGGAAACCTATGGCCCCTACGGAACTCTACGGAACCTGACAGAAACACTCTGGGCCCCTACAGGCCCTTGCGGGCACTTGCAGAACTCTGCAGGAACCCACGGAACTTTATGGAACCCTACCAGCCCCTACGGAAGCCTAAAGACCCTTGCAGGCAGTTACGGAACGGTACAGGGCCCTACGGAACTTTACCAGCCACTACGGAACTCTACGGGCCCCTACGGAACCCTGCAGAACCCTCCAGAACCTTACACAATCCCACGGATTCCTACAGACTCCTGCGGGCACTTACTCAACCCTAGAGGCCCCTACGGAACACTGCCAGCCCCTATGGAAGGAACCCTACGGGCCCCTACAGAACACTACTGACTCCTGCGGTACTCTACAGGCCTCTAGGGAACCTACGAAGCTCTACGGAGCCCAATGGATCCTTACGGAATAGTACGGGCCCCTTCAGACCTCTGCGGGCGCTTATGGAAACCTACAGGACCCTACGGAACTGTACGAGGCTCTACAGGCCCTTAGGGAACACCACAGGCCCCTACGGAACTGTACGAGACTCTACAGGCCCCTAGGGAACACCACCGGCCCCTACGGAACCCTACACAACCCTCTGGAAACTTATGGCACCCTACAAGCTCCTACCAACCCCTGCGGGCACTTACACAACCCTACAGGCCCCTACAGAAATCTACGGGACTCTACGGGCCCCTAGGGAAGCCTACAGATTTTGACGGAACCCTACGAGCCCCTCTGGAACCCTACAGAATACTCCAGGACCCGACAGCACTCAACAAGACCCTTAGCAACACAAGGGAACCTCACTAAAACCCTATGGGCTCCTACAGAACACTGCAGGTGCCTACGGAACCCTACAGACCCCTACGGAATACTACCAGCCACTACGGAAACCTATGGCCCCTACGGAACTCTACGGAACCTGACAGAAACACTGTGGGCCCCTACAGGCCCTTGCGGGCACTTGCAGAACTCTGCAGGAACCCACGGAACTTTATGGAACCCTACCAGCCCCTACGGAAGCCTAAAGACCCTTGCAGGCAGTTACGGAACGGTACAGGGCCCTACGGAACTTTACCAGCCACTACGGAACTCTACGGGCCCCTACGGAACCCTGCAGAACCCTCCAGAACCTTACAGAATCCCACGGATTCCTACAGACTCCTGCGGGTACTTACTCAACCCTAGAGGCCCCTACGGAACACTGCCAGCCCCTATGGAAGGAACCCTACGGGCCTCTACAGAACACTACTGGCTCCTGCGGTATTCTACAGGCCTCTAGGGAACCTACGAAGCTCTACGGAGCCCTATGGATCCTTACGGAACAGTACGGGCCCCTTCAGACCTCTGCGGGCGCTTATGGAAACCTACAGGACCCTACGGAACTGTACGAGACTCTACAGGCCCCTAGGGAACACCACAGGCCCCTACGGAACCCTACACAACCCTCCGGAAACATATGGCACCCTACAAGCTCCTACCAACCCCTGCGGGCACTTACACAACCCTACAGGCCCTTACGGAACACTGCCAGCCCCTATGGAAGGAACCCTACAGACCCATACGGAACTCTACAAAACCTGACAGAAACACTGTGGGCCCCTACAGGCCCTTGCGGGCACTTGCAGAACTCTGCAGGAACCCACGGAACTTTATGGAACCCTACCAGCCCCTACGGAAGCCTAAAGACCCTTGCAGGCAGTTACGGAACGGTACAGGGCCCTACGGAACTTTACCAGCCACTACGGAACTCTACGGGCCCCTACGGAACCCTGCAGAACCCTCCAGAACCTTACAGAATCCCACGGATTCCTACAGACTCCTGCGGGCACTTACTCAACCCTAGAGGCCCCTACGGAACACTGCCAGCCCCTATGGAAGGAACCCTACGGGCCCCTACAGAACACTACTGGCTCCTGCGGTACTCTACAGGCCTCTAGGGAACCTACGAAGCTCTACGGAGCCCTATGGATCCTTACGGAATAGTATGGGTTCCTTCAGACCTCTGCGGGCGCTTATGGAAACCTACAGGACCCTACGGAACTGTACGAGGCTCTACAGGCCCCTACGGAACACCACCGGCCCCTACGGAACCCTACACAACCCTCTGGAAACTTATGGCACCCTACAAGCTCCTACCAACCCCTGCGGGCACTTACACAACCCTACAGGCCCCTACAGAAATCTACGGGACTCTACGGGCCCCTAGGGAAGCCTACAGATTTTGACGGAACCCTACGAGCCCCTCTGGAACCCTACAGAATACTCCAGGACCCGACAGCACTCAACAAGACCCTTAGCAACACAAGGGAACCTCACTAAAACCCTATGGGCTCCTACAGAACACTGCAGGTGCCTACGGAACCCTACAGACCCCTACGGAATACTACCAGCCACTACGGAAACCTATGGCCCCTACGGAACCTGACAGAAACACTGTGGGCCCCTACAGGCCCTTGCGGGCACTTGCAGAACTCTGCAGGAACCCACGGAACTTTATGGAACCCTACCAGCCCCTACGGAAGCCTAAAGACCCTTGCAGGCAGTTACGGAACGGTACAGGGCCCTACGGAACTTTACCAGCCACTACGGAACTCTACGGGCCCCTACGGAACCCTGCAGAACCCTCCAGAACCTTACACAATCCCACGGATTCCTACAGACTCCTGCGGTCACTTACTCAAGCCTAGAGGCCCCTACGGAACACTGCCAGCCCCTATGGAAGGAACCCTACGGGCCCCTACAGAACACTACTGGCTCCTGCGGTACTCTACAGGCCTCTAGGGAACCTACGAAGCTCTACGGAGCCCTATGGATCCTTACGGAACAGTACGGGCCCCTTCAGACCTCTGCGGGCGCTTATGGAAACCTACAGGACCCTACGGAACTGTACGAGACTCTACAGGCCCCTAGGGAACACCACAGGCCCCTACGGAACCCTACACAACCCTCCGGAAACATATGGCACCCTACAAGCTCCTACCAACCCCTGCGGGCACTTACACAACCCTACAGGCCCTTACGGAACACTGCCAGCCCCTATGGAAGGAACCCTACAGACCCATACGGAACTCTACAAAACCTGACAGAAACACTGTGGGCCCCTACAGGCCCTTGCGGGCACTTGCAGAACTCTGCAGGAACCCACGGAACTTTATGGAACCCTACCAGCCCCTACGGAAGCCTAAAGACCCTTGCAGGCAGTTACGGAACGGTACAGGGCCCTACGGAACTTTACCAGCCACTACGGAACTCTACGGGCCCCTACGGAACCCTGCAGAACCCTCCAGAACCTTACACAATCCCACGGATTCCTACAGACTCCTGCGGGTACTTACTCAACCCTAGAGGCCCCTACGGAACACTGCCAGCCCCTATGGAAGGAACCCTACGGGCCCCTACAGAACACTACTGGCTCCTGCGGTACTCTACAGGCCTCTAGGGAACCTACGAAGCTCTACGGAGCCCTATGGATCCTTACGGAATAGTACGGGCCCCTTCAGACCTCTGCGGGCGCTTATGGAAACCTACAGGACCCTACAGAACTGTACGAGGCTCTACAGGCCCTTAGGGAACACCACAGCCCCCTACGGAACTGTACGAGACTCTACAGGCCCCTAGGGAAACACCACAGGCCCCTACGGAACCCTACACAACCCTCCGGAAACATATGGCACCCTACAAGCTCCTACCAACCCCTGCGGGCACTTACACAACCCTACAGGCCCCTACGGAATACTACCAGCCACTACGGAAACCTATGGCCCCTACGGAACTCTACGGAACCTGACAGAAACACTGTGGGCCCCTACAGGCCCTTGCGGGCACTTGCAGAACTCTGCAGGAACCCACGGAACTTTATGGAACCCTACCAGCCCCTACGGAAGCCTAAAGACCCTTGCAGGCAGTTACGGAACGGTACAGGGCCCTACGGAACTTTACCAGCCACTACGGAACTCTACGGGCCCCTACGGAACCCTGCAGAACCCTCCAGAACCTTACAGAATCCCACGGATTCCTACAGACTCCTGCGGGTACTTACTCAACCCTAGAGGCCCCTACGGAACACTGCCAGCCCCTATGGAAGGAACCCTACGGGCCTCTACAGAACACTACTGGCTCCTGCGGTACTCTACAGGCCTCTAGGGAACCTACGAAGCTCTACGGAGCCCTATGGATCCTTACGGAATAGTACGGGCCCCTTCAGACCTCTGCGGGCGCTTATGGAAACCTACAGGACCCTACGGAACTGTACGAGGCTCTACAGGCCCTTAGGGAACACCACAGGCCCCTACAGAACTGTACGAGACTCTACAGGCCCCTAGGGAACACCACCGGCCCCTACGGAACCCTACACAACCCTCTGGAAACTTATGGCACCCTACAAGCTCCTACCAACCCCTGCGGGCACTTACACAACCCTACAGGCCCCTACGGAAATCTACGGGACTCTACGGGCCCCTAGGGAAGCCTACAGATTTTGACGCAACCCTACGAGCCCCTCTGGAACCCTACAGAATACTCCAGGACCCGACAGCACTCTACAAGACCCTTAGCAACACAACGGAACCTCACTAAAACCCTATGGGCTCCTACAGAACACTGCAGGTACCTACGGAACCCTACAGACCCCTACGGAATACTACCAGCCACTACGGAAACCTATGGCCCCTATGGAACTCTACGGAACCTGACAGAAACACTGTGGGCCCCTACAGGCCCTTGCGGGCACTTGCAGAACTCTGCAGGAACCCACGGAACTTTATGGAACCCTACCAGCCCCTACGGAAGCCTAAAGACCCTTGCAGGCAGTTACGGAACGGTACAGGGCCCTACGGAACTTTACCAGCCACTACGGAACTCTACGGGCCCCTACGGAACCCTGCAGAACCCTCCAGAACCTTACACAATCCCACGGATTCCTACAGACTCCTGCGGGTACTTACTCAACCCTAGAGGCCCCTACGGAACACTGCCAGCCCCTATGGAAGGAACCCTACGGGCCCCTACAGAACACTACTGGCTCCTGCGGTACTCTACAGGCCTCTAGGGAACCTACGAAGCTCTACGGAGCCCTATGGATCCTTACGGAATAGTACGGGCCCCTTCAGACCTCTGCGGGCGCTTATGGAAACCTACAGGACCCTACGGAACTGTACGAGGCTCTACAGGCCCCTAGGGAACACCACAGGCCCCTACGGAACCCTACACAACCCTCTGGAAACTTATGGCACCCTACAAGCTCCTACCAACCCCTGCGGGCATTTACACAACCCTACAGGCCCCTACGGAAATCTACGGGACTCCACGGGCCCCTAGGGAAGCCTACAGATTTTGACGGAACCCTACGAGTCCCTCGTGAACCCTACAGAATACTCCAGAACCCGACAGCACTCTACAAGACCCTTAGCAACACACCGGAACCTCACTAAAACCCTATGGGCTCCTACAGAACACTGCAGGCCCCTACGGAACCCTACAGACACCTGATGGCACTTACAGAACCATGCAGGCCCCTACGGAACCCTACAGGTCCATACAGAACCCCACAGGACCCTACGGAACTGTACGAGACTCTACAGGCCCCTAGGGAACACCACCGGCCCCTACGGAACCCTGCACAACCCTCTGGAAACTTATGGCACCCTACAAGCTCCTACCAACCCCTGCGGGCACTTACACAACCCTACAGGCCCCTACAGAAATCTACGGGACTCCACGGGCCCCTAGGGAAGCCTACAGATTTTGACGGAATCCTACGAGCCCCTCTGGAACCCTACAGAATACTCCAGGACCCGACAGCACTCTACAAGACCCTTAGCAACACACCGGAACCTCACTAAAACCCTATGGGCTCCTACAGAACACTGCAGGTGCCTACGGAACCCTACAGACCCCTACGGAATACTACCAGCCACTACGGAAACCTATGGCCCCTACGGAACCTGACAGAAACACTGTGGGCCCCTACAGGCCCTTGCGGGCACTTGCAGAACTCTGCAGGAACCCACGGAACTTTATGGAACCCTACCAGCCCCTACGGAAGCCTAAAGACCCTTGCAGGCAGTTACGGAACGGTACAGGGCCCTACGGAACTTTACCAGCCACTACGGAACTCTACGGGCCCCTACGGAACCCTGCTGAACCCTCCAGAACCTTACACAATCCCACGGATTCCTACAGACTCCTGCGGGCACTTACTCAACCCTAGAGGCCCCTACGGAACACTGCCAGCCCCTATGGAAGGAACCCTACGGGCCCCTACAGAACACTACTGGCTCCTGCGGTACTCTACAGGCCTCTAGGGAACCTACGAAGCTCTACGGAGCCCTATGGATCCTTACGGAACAGTACGGGCCCCTTCAGACCTCTGCGGGCGCTTATGGAAACCTACAGGACCCTACGGAACTGTACGAGACTCTACAGGCCCCTAGGGAACACCACAGGCCCCTACGGAACCCTACACAACCCTCCGGAAACATATGGCACCCTACAAGCTCCTACCAACCCCTGCGGGCACTTACACAACCCTACAGGCCCTTACGGAATACTACCAGCCGCTATGGAAGGAACCCTACACACCCATACGGAACTCTACAAACCCTGACAGAAACACTGTGGGCCCCTACAGGCCCTTGCGGGCACTTGCAGAACTCTGCAGGAACCCACGGAACTTTATGGAACCCTACCAGCCCCTACGGAAGCCTAAAGACCCTTGCAGGCAGTTACGGAACGGTACAGGGCCCTACGGAACTTTACCAGCCACTACGGAACTCTACGGGCCCCTACGGAACCCTGCAGAACCCTCCAGAACCTTACACAATCCCACGGATTCCTACAGACTCCTGCGGGTACTTACTCAACCCTAGAGGCCCCTACGGAACACTGCCAGCCCCTATGGAAGGAACCCTACGGGCCCCTACAGAACACTACTGGCTCCTGCGGTACTCTACAGGCCTCTAGGGAACCTACGAAGCTCTACGGAGCCCTATGGATCCTTACGGAACAGTACGGGCCCCTTCAGACCTCTGCGGGCGCTTATGGAAACCTACAGGACCCTACGGAACTGTACGAGGCTCTACAGGCCCTTAGGGAACACCACAGCCCCCTACGGAACTGTACGAGACTCTACAGGCCCCTAGGGAACACCACCGGCCCCTACGGAACCCTACACAACCCTCCGGAAACATATGGCACCCTACAAGCTCCTACCAACCCCTGCGGGCACTTACACAACCCTACAGGCCCCTACGGAATACTACCAGACACTACGGAAACCTATGGCCCCTACGGAACTCTACGGAACCTGACAGAAACACTGTGGGCCCCTACAGGCCCTTGCGGGCACTTGCAGAACTCTGCAGGAACCCACGGAACTTTATGGAACCCTACCAGCCCCTACGGAAGCCTAAAGACCCTTGCAGGCAGTTACGGAACGGTACAGGGCCCTACGGAACTTTACCAGCCACTACGGAACTCTACGGGCCCCTACGGAACCCTGCAGAACCCTCCAGAACCTTACACAATCCCACGGATTCCTACAGACTCCTGCGGGTACTTACTCAACCCTAGAGGCCCCTACGGAACACTGCCAGCCCCTATGGAAGGAACCCTACGGGCCCCTACAGAACACTACTGGCTCCTGCGGTACTCTACAGGCCTCTAGGGAACCTACGAAGCTCTACGGAGCCCTATGGATCCTTACGGAATAGTACGGGCCCCTTCAGACCTCTGCGGGCGCTTATGGAAACCTACAGGACCCTACGGAACTGTACGAGGCTCTACAGGCCCTTAGGGAACACCACAGCCCCCTACGGAACTGTACGAGACTCTACAGGCCCCTAGGGAACACCACCGGCCCCTACGGAACCCTACACAACCCTCCGGAAACATATGGCACCCTACAAGCTCCTACCAACCCCTGTGGGCACTTACACAACCCTACAGGCCCCTACGGAAATCTACGGGACTCTACGGGCCCCTAGGGAAGCCTACAGATTTTGACGCAACCCTACGAGCCCCTCTGGAACCCTACAGAATACTCCAGGACCCGACAGCACTCTACAAGACCCTTAGCAACACAACGGAACCTCACTAAAACCCTATGGGCTCCTACAGAACACTGCAGGTACCTACGGAACCCTACAGACCCCTACGGAATACTACCAGCCACTACGGAAACCTATGGCCCCTATGGAACTCTACGGAACCTGACAGAAACACTGTGGGCCCCTACAGGCCCTTGCGGGCACTTGCAGAACTCTGCAGGAACCCACGGAACTTTATGGAACCCTACCAGCCCCTACGGAAGCCTAAAGACCCTTGCAGGCAGTTACGGAACGGTACAGGGCCCTACGGAACTTTACCAGCCACTACGGAACTCTACGGGCCCCTAGGGAACCCTGCAGAACCCTCCAGAACCTTACACAATCCCACGGATTCCTACAGACTCCTGCGGGTACTTACTCAACCCTAGAGGCCCCTACGGAACACTGCCAGCCCCTATGGAAGGAACCCTACGGGCCCCTACAGAACACTACTGGCTCCTGCGGTACTCTACAGGCCTCTAGGGAACCTACGAAGCTCTACGGAGCCCTATGGATCCTTACGGAATAGTACGGGCCCCTTCAGACCTCTGCGGGCGCTTATGGAAACCTACAGGACCCTACGGAACTGTACGAGGCTCTACAGGCCCCTAGGGAACACCACAGGCCCCTACGGAACCCTACACAACCCTCTGGAAACTTATGGCACCCTACAAGCTCCTACCAACCCCTGCGGGCATTTACACAACCCTACAGGCCCCTACGGAAATCTACGGGACTCCACGGGCCCCTAGGGAAGCCTACAGATTTTGACGGAACCCTACGAGTCCCTCGTGAACCCTACAGAATACTCCAGAACCCGACAGCACTCTACAAGACCCTTAGCAACACACCGGAACCTCACTAAAACCCTATGGGCTCCTACAGAACACTGCAGGCACCTACGGAACCCTACAGACACCTGATGGCACTTACAGAACCATGCAGGCCCCTACGGAACCCTACAGGTCCATACAGAACCCCACAGGACCCTACGGAACTGTACGAGACTCTACAGGCCCCTAGGGAACACCACCGGCCCCTACGGAACCCTGCACAACCCTCTGGAAACTTATGGCACCCTACAAGCTCCTACCAACCCCTGCGGGCACTTACACAACCCTACAGGCCCTTACGGAACACTGCCAGCCCCTATGGAAGGAACCCTACAGACCCATACGGAACTCTACAAAACCTGACAGAAACACTGTGGGCCCCTACAGGCCCTTGCGGGCACTTGCAGAACTCTGCAGGAACCCACGGAACTTTATGGAACCCTACCAGCCCCTACGGAAGCCTAAAGACCCTTGCAGGCAGTTACGGAACGGTACAGGGCCCTACGGAACTTTACCAGCCACTACGGAACTCTACGGGCCCCTACGGAACCCTGCAGAACCCTCCAGAACCTTACACAATCCCACGGATTCCTACAGACTCCTGCGGGTACTTACTCAACCCTAGAGGCCCCTACGGAACACTGCCAGCCCCTATGGAAGGAACCCTACGGGCCCCTACAGAACACTACTGGCTCCTGCGGTACTCTACAGGCCTCTAGGGAACCTACGAAGCTCTACGGAGCCCTATGGATCCTTACGGAATAGTACGGGCCCCTTCAGACCTCTGCGGGCGCTTATGGAAACCTACAGGACCCTACGGAACTGTACGAGGCTCTACAGGCCCTTAGGGAACACCACAGCCCCCTACGGAACTGTACGAGACTCTACAGGCCCCTAGGGAACACCACCGGCCCCTACGGAACCCTACACAACCCTCCGGAAACATATGGCACCCTACAAGCTCCTACCAACCCCTGCGGGCACTTACACAACCCTACAGGCCCCTACGGAATACTACCAGACACTACGGAAACCTATGGCCCCTACGGAACTCTACGGAACCTGACAGAAACACTGTGGGCCCCTACAGGCCCTTGCGGGCACTTGCAGAACTCTGCAGGAACCCACGGAACTTTATGGAACCCTACCAGCCCCTACGGAAGCCTAAAGACCCTTGCAGGCAGTTACGGAACGGTACAGGGCCCTACGGAACTTTACCAGCCACTACGGAACTCTACGGGCCCCTACGGAACCCTGCAGAACCCTCCAGAACCTTACAGAATCCCACGGATTCCTACAGACTCCTGCGGGTACTTACTCAACCCTAGAGGCCCCTACGGAACACTGCCAGCCCCTATGGAAGGAACCCTACGGGCCTCTACAGAACACTACTGGCTCCTGCGGTACTCTACAGGCCTCTAGGGAACCTACGAAGCTCTACGGAGCCCTATGGATCCTTACGGAATAGTACGGGCCCCTTCAGACCTCTGCGGGCGCTTATGGAAACCTACAGGACCCTACGGAACTGTACGAGGCTCTACAGGCCCTTAGGGAACACCACAGGCCCCTACGGAACTGTACGAGACTCTACAGGCCCCTAGGGAACACCACCGGCCCCTACGGAACCCTACACAACCCTCTGGAAACTTATGGAACCCTACAAGCTCCTACCAACCCCTGCGGGCACTTACACAACCCTACAGGCCCCTACGGAAATCTACGGGACTCTACGGGCCCCTAGGGAAGCCTACAGATTTTGACGCAACCCTACGAGTCCCTCTGGAACCCTACAGAATACTCCAGGACCCGACAGCACTCTACAAGACCCTTAGCAACACAACGGAACCTCACTAAAACCCTATGGGCTCCTACAGAACACTGCAGGTACCTACGGAACCCTACAGACCCCTACGGAATACTACCAGCCACTACGGAAACCTATGGCCCCTATGGAACTCTACGGAACCTGACAGAAACACTGTGGGCCCCTACAGGCCCTTGCGGGCACTTGCAGAACTCTGCAGGAACCCACGGAACTTTATGGAACCCTACCAGCCCCTACGGAAGCCTAAAGACCCTTGCAGGCAGTTACGGAACGGTACAGGGCCCTACGGAACTTTACCAGCCACTACGGAACTCTACGGGCCCCTACGGAACCCTGCAGAACCCTCCAGAACCTTACACAATCCCACGGATTCCTACAGACTCCTGCGGGTACTTACTCAACCCTAGAGGCCCCTACGGAACACTGCCAGCCCCTATGGAAGGAACCCTACGGGCCCCTACAGAACACTACTGGCTCCTGCGGTACTCTACAGGCCTCTAGGGAACCTACGAAGCTCTACGGAGCCCTATGGATCCTTACGGAATAGTACGGGCCCCTTCAGACCTCTGCGGGCGCTTATGGAAACCTACAGGACCCTACGGAACTGTACGAGGCTCTACAGGCCCCTAGGGAACACCACAGGCCCCTACGGAACCCTACACAACCCTCTGGAAACTTATGGCACCCTACAAGCTCCTACCAACCCCTGCGGGCATTTACACAACCCTACAGGCCCCTACGGAAATCTACGGGACTCCACGGGCCCCTAGGGAAGCCTACAGATTTTGACGGAACCCTACGAGTCCCTCGTGAACCCTACAGAATACTCCAGAACCCGACAGCACTCTACAAGACCCTTAGCAACACACCGGAACCTCACTAAAACCCTATGGGCTCCTACAGAACACTGCAGGCACCTACGGAACCCTACAGACACCTGATGGCACTTACAGAACCATGCAGGCCCCTACGGAACCCTACAGGTCCATACAGAACCCCACAGGACCCTACGGAACTGTACGAGACTCTACAGGCCCCTAGGGAACACCACCGGCCCCTACGGAACCCTGCACAACCCTCTGGAAACTTATGGCACCCTACAAGCTCCTACCAACCCCTGCGGGCACTTACACAACCCTACAGGCCCCTACAGAAATCTACGGGACTCCACGGGCCCCTAGGGAAGCCTACAGATTTTGACGGAATCCTACGAGCCCCTCTGGAACCCTACAGAATACTCCAGGACCCGACAGCACTCTACAAGACCCTTAGCAACACACCGGAACCTCACTAAAACCCTATGGGCTCCTACAGAACACTGCAGGTGCCTACGGAACCCTACAGACCCCTACGGAATACTACCAGCCACTACGGAAACCTATGGCCCCTACGGAACCTGACAGAAACACTGTGGGCCCCTACAGGCCCTTGCGGGCACTTGCAGAACTCTGCAGGAACCCACGGAACTTTATGGAACCCTACCAGCCCCTACGGAAGCCTAAAGACCCTTGCAGGCAGTTACGGAACGGTACAGGGCCCTACGGAACTTTACCAGCCACTACGGAACTCTACGGGCCCCTACGGAACCCTGCAGAACCCTCCAGAACCTTACACAATCCCACGGATTCCTACAGACTCCTGCGGGCACTTACTCAACCCTAGAGGCCCCTACGGAACACTGCCAGCCCCTATGGAAGGAACCCTACGGGCCCCTACAGAACACTACTGGCTCCTGCGGTACTCTACAGGCCTCTAGGGAACCTACGAAGCTCTACGGAGCCCTATGGATCCTTACGGAACAGTACGGGCCCCTTCAGACCTCTGCGGGCGCTTATGGAAACCTACAGGACCCTACGGAACTGTACGAGACTCTACAGGCCCCTAGGGAACACCACAGGCCCCTACGGAACCCTACACAACCCTCCGGAAACATATGGCACCCTACAAGCTCCTACCAACCCCTGCGGGCACTTACACAACCCTACAGGCCCTTACGGAATACTACCAGCCGCTATGGAAGGAACCCTACACACCCATACTAAACTCTACAAACCCTGACAGAAACACTGTGGGCCCCTACAGGCCCTTGCGGGCACTTGCAGAACTCTGCAGGAACCCACGGAACTTTATGGAACCCTACCAGCCCCTACGGAAGCCTAAAGACCCTTGCAGGCAGTTACGGAACGGTACAGGGCCCTACGGAACTTTACCAGCCACTACGGAACTCTACGGGCCCCTACGGAACCCTGCAGAACCCTCCAGAACCTTACACAATCCCACGGATTCCTACAGACTCCTGCGGGTACTTACTCAACCCTAGAGGCCCCTACGGAACACTGCCAGCCCCTATGGAAGGAACCCTACGGGCCCCTACAGAACACTACTGGCTCCTGCGGTACTCTACAGGCCTCTAGGGAACCTACGAAGCTCTACGGAGCCCTATGGATCCTTACGGAACAGTACGGGCCCCTTCAGACCTCTGCGGGCGCTTATGGAAACCTACAGGACCCTACGGAACTGTACGAGGCTCTACAGGCCCTTAGGGAACACCACAGCCCCCTACGGAACTGTACGAGACTCTACAGGCCCCTAGGGAACACCACCGGCCCCTACGGAACCCTACACAACCCTCCGGAAACATATGGCACCCTACAAGCTCCTACCAACCCCTGCGGGCACTTACACAACCCTACAGGCCCCTACGGAATACTACCAGACACTACGGAAACCTATGGCCCCTACGGAACTCTACGGAACCTGACAGAAACACTGTGGGCCCCTACAGGCCCTTGCGGGCACTTGCAGAACTCTGCAGGAACCCACGGAACTTTATGGAACCCTACCAGCCCCTACGGAAGCCTAAAGACCCTTGCAGGCAGTTACGGAACGGTACAGGGCCCTACGGAACTTTACCAGCCACTACGGAACTCTACGGGCCCCTACGGAACCCTGCAGAACCCTCCAGAACCTTACACAATCCCACGGATTCCTACAGACTCCTGCGGGTACTTACTCAACCCTAGAGGCCCCTACGGAACACTGCCAGCCCCTATGGAAGGAACCCTACGGGCCCCTACAGAACACTACTGGCTCCTGCGGTACTCTACAGGCCTCTAGGGAACCTACGAAGCTCTACGGAGCCCTATGGATCCTTACGGAATAGTACGGGCCCCTTCAGACCTCTGCGGGCGCTTATGGAAACCTACAGGACCCTACGGAACTGTACGAGGCTCTACAGGCCCTTAGGGAACACCACAGCCCCCTACGGAACTGTACGAGACTCTACAGGCCCCTAGGGAACACCACCGGCCCCTACGGAACCCTACACAACCCTCCGGAAACATATGGCACCCTACAAGCTCCTACCAACCCCTGCGGGCACTTACACAACCCTACAGGCCCCTACGGAAATCTACGGGACTCTACGGGCCCCTAGGGAAGCCTACAGATTTTGACGCAACCCTACGAGCCCCTCTGGAACCCTACAGAATACTCCAGGACCCGACAGCACTCTACAAGACCCTTAGCAACACAACGGAACCTCACTAAAACCCTATGGGCTCCTACAGAACACTGCAGGTACCTACGGAACCCTACAGACCCCTACGGAATACTACCAGCCACTACGGAAACCTATGGCCCCTATGGAACTCTACGGAACCTGACAGAAACACTGTGGGCCCCTACAGGCCCTTGCGGGCACTTGCAGAACTCTGCAGGAACCCACGGAACTTTATGGAACCCTACCAGCCCCTACGGAAGCCTAAAGACCCTTGCAGGCAGTTACGGAACGGTACAGGGCCCTACGGAACTTTACCAGCCACTACGGAACTCTACGGGCCCCTACGGAACCCTGCAGAACCCTCCAGAACCTTACACAATCCCACGGATTCCTACAGACTCCTGCGGGTACTTACTCAACCCTAGAGGCCCCTACGGAACACTGCCAGCCCCTATGGAAGGAACCCTACGGGCCCCTACAGAACACTACTGGCTCCTGCGGTACTCTACAGGCCTCTAGGGAACCTACGAAGCTCTACGGAGCCCTATGGATCCTTACGGAATAGTACGGGCCCCTTCAGACCTCTGCGGGCGCTTATGGAAACCTACAGGACCCTACGGAACTGTACGAGGCTCTACAGGCCCTTAGGGAACACCACAGCCCCCTACGGAACTGTACGAGACTCTACAGGCCCCTAGGGAACACCACAGGCCCCTACGGAACCCTACACAACCCTCCGGAAACATATGGCACCCTACAAGCTCCTACCAACCCCTGCGGGCACTTACACAACCCTACAGGCCCCTACGGAATACTACCAGCCACTACGGAAACCTATGGCCCCTACGGAACTCTACGGAACCTGACAGAAACACTGTGGGCCCCTACAGGCCCTTGCGGGCACTTGCAGGACTCTGCAGGAACCCACGGAACTTTATGGAACCCTACCAGTCCCTACGGAAGCCTAAAGACCCTTGCAGGCAGTTACGGAACGGTACAGGGCCCTACGGAACTTTACCAGCCACTACGGAACTCTACGGGCCCCTACGGAACCCTGCAGAACCCTCCAGAACCTTACACAATCCCACGGATTCCTACAGACTCCTGCGGGTACTTACTCAACCCTAGAGGCCCCTACGGAACACTGCCAGCCCCTATGGAAGGAACCCTACGGGCCCCTACAGAACACTACTGGCTCCTGCGGTACTCTACAGGCCTCTAGGGAACCTACGAAGCTCTACGGAGCCCTATGGATCCTTACGGAATAGTACGGGCCCCTTCAGACCTCTGCGGGCGCTTATGGAAACCTACAGGACCCTACGGAACTGTACGAGGCTCTACAGGCCCCTAGGGAACACCACAGGCCCCTACGGAACCCTACACAACCCTCTGGAAACTTATGGCACCCTACAAGCTCCTACCAACCCCTGCGGGCATTTACACAACCCTACAGGCCCCTACGGAAATCTACGGGACTCCACGGGCCCCTAGGGAAGCCTACAGATTTTGACGGAACCCTACGAGTCCCTCGTGAACCCTACAGAATACTCCAGAACCCGACAGCACTCTACAAGACCCTTAGCAACACACCGGAACCTCACTAAAACCCTATGGGCTCCTACAGAACACTGCAGGCACCTACGGAACCCTACAGACACCTGATGGCACTTACAGAACCCTGCAGGCCCCTACGGAACCCTACAGGTCCATACAGAACCCCACAGGCCCCTACGGAACTGTACGAGACTCTACAGGCCCCTAGGGAACACCACCGGCCCCTACAGAACCCTGCACAACCCTCTGGAAACTTATGGCACCCTACAAGCTCCTACCAACCCCTGCGGGCACTTACACAACCCTACAGGCCCCTACAGAAATCTACGGGACTCCACGGGCCCCTAGGGAAGCCTACAGATTTTGACGGAATCCTACGAGCCCCTCTGGAACCCTACAGAATACTCCAGAACCCGACAGCACTCTAGAAGACCCTTAGAAACACACCGGAACCTCACTAAAACCCTATGGGCTCCTACAGAACACTGCAGGTGCCTACGGAACCCTACAGACCCCTACGGAATACTACCAGCCACTACGGAAACCTATGGCCCCTACGGAACTCTACGGAACCTGACAGAAACACTGTGGGCCCCTACAGGCCCTTGCGGGCACTTGCAGAACTCTGCAGGAACCCACGGAACTTTATGGAACCCTACCAGCCCCTACGGAAGCCTAAAGACCCTTGCAGGCAGTTACGGAACGGTACAGGGCCCTACGGAACTTTACCAGCCACTACGGAACTCTACGGGCCCCTACGGAACCCTGCAGAACCCTCCAGAACCTTACAGAATCCCACGGATTCCTACAGACTCCTGCGGGCACTTACTCAACCCTAGAGGCCCCTACGGAACACTGCCAGCCCCTATGGAAGGAACCCTACGGGCCCCTACAGAACACTACTGGCTCCTGCGGTACTCTACAGGCCTCTAGGGAACCTACGAAGCTCTACGGAGCCCTATGGATCCTTACGGAATAGTACGGGCCCCTTCAGACCTCTGCGGGCGCTTATGGAAACCTACAGGACCCTACGGAACTGTACGAGGCTCTACAGGCCCTTAGGGAACACCACAGGCCCCTACGGAACTGTACGAGACTCTACAGGCCCCTAGGGAACACCACAGGCCCCTACGGAACCCTACACAACCCTCCGGAAACATATGGCACCCTACAAGCTCCTACCAACCCCTGCGGGCACTTACACAACCCTACAGGCCCCTACGGAATACTACCAGACACTACGGAAACCTATGGCCCCTACGGAACTCTACGGAACCTGACAGAAACACTGTGGGCCCCTACAGGCCCTTGCGGGCACTTGCAGAACTCTGCAGGAACCCACGGAACTTTATGGAACCCTACCAGCCCCTACGGAAGCCTAAAGACCCTTGCAGGCAGTTACGGAACGGTACAGGGCCCTACGGAACTTTACCAGCCACTACGGAACTCTACGGGCCCCTACGGAACCCTGCAGAACCCTCCAGAACCTTACACAATCCCACGGATTCCTACAGACTCCTGCGGGTACTTACTCAACCCTAGAGGCCCCTACGGAACACTGCCAGCCCCTATGGAAGGAACCCTACGGGCCCCTACAGAACACTACTGGCTCCTGCGGTACTCTACAGGCCTCTAGGGAACCTACGAAGCTCTACGGAGCCCTATGGATCCTTACGGAATAGTACGGGCCCCTTCAGACCTCTGCGGGCGCTTATGGAAACCTACAGGACCCTACGGAACTGTACGAGGCTCTACAGGCCCTTAGGGAACACCACAGGCCCCTACGGAACTGTACGAGACTCTACAGGCCCCTAGGGAACACCACCGGCCCCTACGGAACCCCACACAACCCTCTGGAAACTTATGGAACCCTACAAGCTCCTACCAACCCCTGCGGGCACTTACACAACCCTACAGGCCCCTACGGAAATCTACGGGACTCTACGGGCCCGTAGGGAAGCCTACAGATTTTGACGCAACCCTACGAGCCACTCTGGAACCCTACAGAATACTCCAGAACCCGACAGCACTCTACAAGACCCTTAGCAACACACCGGAACCTCACTAAAACCCTATGGGCTCCTACAGAACACTGCAGGCACCTACGGAACCCTACAGACACCTGATGGCACTTACAGAACCATGCAGGCCCCTACGGAACCCTACAGGTCCATACAGAACCCCACAGGACCCTACGGAACTGTACGAGACTCTACAGGCCCCTAGGGAACACCACCGGCCCCTACGGAACCCTGCACAACCCTCTGGAAACTTATGGCACCCTACAAGCTCCTACCAACCCCTGCGGGCACTTACACAACCCTACAGGCCCCTACAGAAATCTACGGGACTCCACGGGCCCCTAGGGAAGCCTACAGATTTTGACCGAAATCCTACGAGCCCCTCTGGAACCCTACAGAATACTCCAGGACCCGACAGCACTCTACAAGACCCTTAGCAACACAATGGAACCTCACTAAAACCCTATGGGCTCCTACAGAACACTGCAGGTGCCTACGGAACCCTACAGACCCCTACGGAATACTACCAGACACTACGGAAACCTATGGCCCCTACGGAACTCTACGGAACCTGACAGAAACACTGTGGGCCCCTACAGGCCCTTGCGGGCACTTGCAGGACTCTGCAGGAACCCACGGAACTTTATGGAACCCTACCAGCCCCTACGGAAGCCTAAAGACCCTTGCAGGCAGTTACGGAACGGTACAGGGCCCTACGGAACTTTACCAGCCACTACGGAACTCTACGGGCCCCTACGGAACCCTGCAGAACCCTCCAGAACCTTACAGAATCCCACGGATTCCTACAGACTCCTGCGGGTACTTACTCAACCCTAGAGGCCCCTACGGAACACTGCCAGCCCCTATGGAAGGAACCCTACGGGCCCCTACAGAACACTACTGGCTCCTGCGGTATTCTACAGGCCTCTAGGGAACCTACGAAGCTCTACGGAGCCCTATGGATCCTTACGGAATAGTACGGGCCCCTTCAGACCTCTGCGGGCGCTTATGGAAACCTACAGGACCCTACGGAACTGTACGAGGCTCTACAGGCCCCTAGGGAACACCACAGGCCCCTACGGAACCCTACACAACCCTCTGGAAACTTATGGAACCCTACAAGCTCCTACCAACCCCTGCGGGCATTTACACAACCCTACAGGCCCCTACGGAAATCTACGGGACTCCACGGGCCCCTAGGGAAGCCTACAGATTTTGACGGAACCCTACGAGTCCCTCGTGAACCCTACAGAATACTCCAGAACCCGACAGCACTCTACAAGACCCTTAGCAACACACCGGAACCTCACTAAAACCCTATGGGCTCCTACAGAACACTGCAGGCACCTACGGAACCCTACAGACACCTGATGGCACTTACAGAACCATGCAGGCCCCTACGGAACCCTACAGGTCCATACAGAACCCCACAGGACCCTACGGAACTGTACGAGACTCTACAGGCCCCTAGGGAACACCACCGGCCCCTACGGAACCCTGCACAACCCTCTGGAAACTTATGGCACCCTACAAGCTCCTACCAACCCCTGCGGGCACTTACACAACCCTACAGGCCCCTACAGAAATCTACGGGACTCCACGGGCCCCTAGGGAAGCCTACAGATTTTGACCGAAATCCTACGAGCCCCTCTGGAACCCTACAGAATACTCCAGGACCCGACAGCACTCTACAAGACCCTTAGCAACACAACGGAACCTCACTAAAACCCTATGGGCTCCTACAGAACACTGCAGGCACCTACGGAACCCTACAGACACCTGATGGCACTTACAGAACCCTGCAGGCCCCTACGGAACCCTACAGGTCCATACAGAACCCCACAGGACCCTACGGAACTGTACGAGGCTCTACAGGCCCTTAGGGAACACCACAGGCCCCTACGGAACTGTACGAGACTCTACAGGCCCCTAGGGAACACCACCGGCCCCTACGGAAACCTACACAACCCTCTGGAAACTTATGGCACCCTACAAGCTCCTACCAACCCCTGCGGGCACTTACACAACCCTACAGGCCCCTACTAAAATCTACGGGACTCTATGGGCCCCTAGGGAAGCCTACAGATTTTGACGGAATCCTACGAGCCCCTCTGGAACCCTACAGAATACTCCAGAACCCGACAGCACTCTACAAGACCCTTAGCAACACACCGGAACCTCACTAAAACCCTATGGGCTCCTACAGAACACTGCAGGTGCCTACGGAACCCTACAGACCCCTACGGAATACTACCAGCCACTACGGAAACCTATGGCCCCTACGGAACTCTACAGAACCTGACAGAAACACTGTGGGCCCCTACAGGCCCTTGCGGGCACTTGCAGAACTCTGCAGGAACCCACGGAACTTTATGGAACCCTACCAGCCCCTACGGAAGCCTAAAGACCCTTGCAGGCAGTTACGGAACGGTACAGGGCCCTACGGAACTTTACCAGCCACTACGGAACTCTACGGGCCCCTACGGAACCCTGCAGAACCCTCCAGAACCTTACACAATCCCACGGATTCCTACAGACTCCTGCGGGTACTTACTCAACCCTAGAGGCCCCTACGGAACACTGCCAGCCCGTATGGAAGGAACCCTACGGGCCCCTACAGAACACTACTGGCTCCTGCGGTACTCTACAGGCCTCTAGGGAACCTACGAAGCTCTACGGAGCCCTATGGATCCTTACGGAATAGTACGGGCCCCTTCAGACCTCTGCGGGCGCTTATGGAAACCTACAGGACCCTACGGAACTGTACGAGGCTCTACAGGCCCTTAGGGAACACCACAGGCCCCTACGGAACTGTACGAGACTCTACAGGCCCCTAGGGAACACCACCGGCCCCTACGGAACCCCACACAACCCTCTGGAAACTTATGGAACCCTACAAGCTCCTACCAACCCCTGCGGGCACTTACACAACCCTACAGGCCCCTACGGAAATCTACGGGACTCTACGGGCCCGTAGGGAAGCCTACAGATTTTGACGCAACCCTACGAGCCCCTCTGGAACCCTACAGAATACTCCAGAACCCGACAGCACTCTACAAGACCCTTAGCAACACACCGGAACCTCACTAAAACCCTATGGGCTCCTACAGAACACTGCAGGCACCTACGGAACCCTACAGACACCTGATGGCACTTACAGAACCATGCAGGCCCCTACGGAACCCTACAGGTCCATACAGAACCCCACAGGACCCTACGGAACTGTACGAGACTCTACAGGCCCCTAGGGAACACCACCGGCCCCTACGGAACCCTGCACAACCCTCTGGAAACTTATGGCACCCTACAAGCTCCTACCAACCCCTGCGGGCACTTACACAACCCTACAGGCCCCTACAGAAATCTACGGGACTCCACGGGCCCCTAGGGAAGCCTACAGATTTTGACCGAAATCCTACGAGCCCCTCTGGAACCCTACAGAATACTCCAGGACCCGACAGCACTCTACAAGACCCTTAGCAACACAATGGAACCTCACTAAAACCCTATGGGCTCCTACAGAACACTGCAGGTGCCTACGGAACCCTACAGACCCCTACGGAATACTACCAGACACTACGGAAACCTATGGCCCCTACGGAACTCTACGGAACCTGACAGAAACACTGTGGGCCCCTACAGGCCCTTGCGGGCACTTGCAGGACTCTGCAGGAACCCACGGAACTTTATGGAACCCTACCAGCCCCTACGGAAGCCTAAAGACCCTTGCAGGCAGTTACGGAACGGTACAGGGCCCTACGGAACTTTACCAGCCACTACGGAACTCTACGGGCCCCTACGGAACCCTGCAGAACCCTCCAGAACCTTACAGAATCCCACGGATTCCTACAGACTCCTGCGGGTACTTACTCAACCCTAGAGGCCCCTACGGAACACTGCCAGCCCCTATGGAAGGAACCCTACGGGCCCCTACAGAACACTACTGGCTCCTGCGGTATTCTACAGGCCTCTAGGGAACCTACGAAGCTCTACGGAGCCCTATGGATCCTTACGGAATAGTACGGGCCCCTTCAGACCTCTGCGGGCGCTTATGGAAACCTACAGGACCCTACGGAACTGTACGAGGCTCTACAGGCCCCTAGGGAACACCACAGGCCCCTACGGAACCCTACACAACCCTCTGGAAACTTATGGAACCCTACAAGCTCCTACCAACCCCTGCGGGCATTTACACAACCCTACAGGCCCCTACGGAAATCTACGGGACTCCACGGGCCCCTAGGGAAGCCTACAGATTTTGACGGAACCCTACGAGTCCCTCGTGAACCCTACAGAATACTCCAGAACCCGACAGCACTCTACAAGACCCTTAGCAACACACCGGAACCTCACTAAAACCCTATGGGCTCCTACAGAACACTGCAGGCACCTACGGAACCCTACAGACACCTGATGGCACTTACAGAACCATGCAGGCCCCTACGGAACCCTACAGGTCCATACAGAACCCCACAGGACCCTACGGAACTGTACGAGACTCTACAGGCCCCTAGGGAACACCACCGGCCCCTACGGAACCCTGCACAACCCTCTGGAAACTTATGGCACCCTACAAGCTCCTACCAACCCCTGCGGGCACTTACACAACCCTACAGGCCCCTACAGAAATCTACGGGACTCCACGGGCCCCTAGGGAAGCCTACAGATTTTGACCGAAATCCTACGAGCCCCTCTGGAACCCTACAGAATACTCCAGGACCCGACAGCACTCTACAAGACCCTTAGCAACACAACGGAACCTCACTAAAACCCTATGGGCTCCTACAGAACACTGCAGGCACCTACGGAACCCTACAGACACCTGATGGCACTTACAGAACCATGCAGGCCCCTACGGAACCCTACAGGTCCATACAGAACCCCACAGGACCCTACGGAACTGTACGAGGCTCTACAGGCCCTTAGGGAACACCACAGGCCCCTACGGAACTGTACGAGACTCTACAGGCCCCTAGGGAACACCACAGGCCCCTACGGAAACCTACACAACCCTCTGGAAACTTATGGCACCCTACAAGCTCCTACCAACCCCTGCGGGCACTTACACAACCCTACAGGCCCCTACTAAAATCTACGGGACTCTATGGGCCCCTAGGGAAGCCTACAGATTTTGACGGAATCCTACGAGCCCCTCTGGAACCCTACAGAATACTCCAGAACCCGACAGCACTCTACAAGACCCTTAGCAACACACCGGAACCTCACTAAAACCCTATGGGCTCCTACAGAACACTGCAGGTGCCTACGGAACCCTACAGACCCCTACGGAATACTACCAGCCACTACGGAAACCTATGGCCCCTACGGAACTCTACAGAACCTGACAGAAACACTGTGGGCCCCTACAGGCCCTTGCGGGCACTTGCAGAACTCTGCAGGAACCCACGGAACTTTATGGAACCCTACCAGCCCCTACGGAAGCCTAAAGACCCTTGCAGGCAGTTACGGAACGGTACAGGGCCCTACGGAACTTTACCAGCCACTACGGAACTCTACGGGCCCCTACGGAACCCTGCAGAACCCTCCAGAACCTTACAGAATCCCACGGATTCCTACAGACTCCTGCGGGCACTTACTCAACCCTAGAGGCCCCTACGGAACACTGCCAGCCCCTATGGAAGGAACCCTACTGGCCCCTACAGAACACTACTGGCTCCTGCGGTACTCTACAGGCCTCTAGGGAACCTACGAAGCTCTACGGAGCCCTATGGATCCTTACGGAATAGTACGGGCCCCTTCAGACCTCTGCGGGCGCTTATGGAAACCTACAGGACCCTACGGAACTGTACGAGGCTCTACAGGCCCTTAGGGAACACCACAGCCCCCTACGGAACTGTACGAGACTCTACAGGCCCCTAGGGAACACCACAGGCCCCTACGGAACCCTACACAACCCTCCGGAAACATATGGCACCCTACAAGCTCCTACCAACCCCTGCGGGCACTTACACAACCCTACAGGCCCCTACGGAATACTACCAGACACTACGGAAACCTATGGCCCCTACGGAACTCTACGGAACCTGACAGAAACACTGTGGGCCCCTACAGGCCCTTGCGGGCACTTGCAGAACTCTGCAGGAACCCACGGAACTTTATGGAACCCTACCAGCCCCTACGGAAGCCTAAAGACCCTTGCAGGCAGTTACGGAACGGTACAGGGCCCTACGGAACTTTACCAGCCACTACGGAACTCTACGGGCCCCTACGGAACCCTGCAGAACCCTCCAGAACCTTACACAATCCCACGGATTCCTACAGACTCCTGCGGGTACTTACTCAACCCTAGAGGCCCCTACGGAACACTGCCAGCCCCTATGGAAGGAACCCTACGGGCCCCTACAGAACACTACTGGCTCCTGCGGTACTCAACAGGCCTCTAGGGAACCTACGAAGCTCTACAGAGCCCTATGGATCCTTACGGAATAGTACGGGCCCCTTCAGACCTCTGCAGGCGCTTATGGAAACCTACAGGACCCTACGGAACTGTACGAGGCTCTACAGGCCCTTAGGGAACACCACAGGCCCCTACGGAACTGTACGAGACTCTACAGGCCCCTAGGGAACACCACCGGCCCCTACGGAACCCCACACAACCCTCTGGAAACTTATGGAACCCTACAAGCTCCTACCAACCCCTGCGGGCACTTACACAACCCTACAGGCCCCTACGGAAATCTACAAGACTCTACGGGCCCCTAGGGAAGCCTACAGATTTTGACGCAACCCTACGAGCCCCTCTGGAACCCTACAGAATACTCCAGAACCCGACAGCACTCTACAAGACCCTTAGCAACACACCGGAACCTCACTAAAACCCTATGGGCTCCTACAGAACACTGCAGGCACCTACGGAACCCTACAGACACCTGATGGCACTTACAGAACCCTGCAGGCCCCTACGGAACCCTACAGGTCCATACAGAACCCCACAGGACTTTACGGAACTGTACGAGACTCTACAGGCCCCTAGGGAACACCACCGGCCCCTACGGAACCCTACACAACCCTCTGGAAACTTATGGCACCCTACAAGCTCCTACCAACCCCTGCGGGCACTTACACAACCCTACAGGCCCCTACTAAAATCTACGGGACTCTGCGGGCCCCTAGGGAAGCCTACAGATTTTGACGGAATCCTACGAGCCCCTCTGGAACCCTACAGAATACTCCAGAACCCGACAGCACTCTACAAGACCCTTAGCAACACAACGGAACCTCACTAAAACCCTATGGGCTCCTACAGAACACTGCAGGTGCCTACGGAACCCTACAGACCCCTACGGAATACTACCAGCCACTACGGAAACCTATGGCCCCTACGGAACTCTACGGAACCTGACAGAAACACTGTGGGCCCCTACAGGCCCTTGCGGGCACTTGCAGAACTCTGCAGGAACCCACGGAACTTTATGGAACCCTACCAGCCCCTACGGAAGCCTAAAGACCCTTGCAGGCAGTTACGGAACGGTACAGGGCCCTACGGAACTTTACCAGCCACTACGGAACTCTACGGCCCCTAGGGAACCCTGCAGAACCCTCCAGAACCTTACACAATCCCACGGATTCCTACAGACTCCTGCGGGTACTTACTCAACCCTAGAGGCCCCTACGGAACACTGCCAGCCCCTATGGAAGGAACCCTACGGGCCCCTACAGAACACTACTGGCTCCTGCGGTACTCTAAAGGCCTCTAGGGAACCTACGAAGCTCTACGGAGCCCTATGGATCCTTACGGAATAGTACGGGCCCCTTCAGACCTCTGCGGGCGCTTATGGAAACCTACAGGACCCTACGGAACTGTACGAGGCTCTACAGGCCCCTAGGGAACACCACAGGCCCCTACGGAACCCTACACAACCCTCTGGAAACTTATGGCACCCTACAAGCTCCTACCAACCCCTGCGGGCACTTACACAACCCTACAGGCCCCTACTAAAATCTACGGGACTCCACGGGCCCCTAGGGAAGCCTACAGATTTTGACGCAACCCTACGAGCCCCTCTGGAACCCTACAGAATACTCCAGGACCCGACAGCACTCTACAAGACCCTTAGCAACACAACGGAACCTCACTAAAACCCTATGGGCTCCTACAGAACACTGCAGGCCCCTACGGAACCCTACAGACACCTGATGGCACTTACAGAACCCTGCAGGCCCCTACAGAACCCTACAGGTCCATACAGAACCCCACAGGACTTTACGGAACTGTACGAGACTCTACAGGCCCCTAGGGAACACCACCGGCCCCTACGGAACCCTACACAACCCTCTGGAAACTTATGGCACCCTACAAGCTCCTACCAACCCCTGCGGGCACTTACACAACCCTACAGGCCCCTACAGAAATCTACGGGACTCTGCGGGCCCCTAGGGAAGCCTACAGATTTTGACGGAATCCTACGAGCCCCTCTGGAACCCTACAGAATACTCCAGAACCCGACAGCACTCTACAAGACCCTTAGCAACACAACGGAACCTCACTAAAACCCTATGGGCTCCTACAGAACACTGCAGGTGCCTACGGAACCCTACAGACCCCTACGGAATACTACCAGCCACTACGGAAACCTATGGCCCCTACGGAACTCTATGGAACCTGACAGAAACACTGTGGGCCCCTACAGGCCCTTGCGGGCACTTGCAGAACTCTGCAGGAACCCACGGAACTTTATGGAACCCTACCAGCCCCTACGGAAGCCTAAAGACCCTTGCAGGCAGTTACGGAACGGTACAGGGCCCTATGGAACTTTACCAGCCACTACGGAACTCTACGGGCCCCTACGGAACCCTGCAGAACCCTCCAGAACCTTACAGAATCCCACGGATTCCTACAGACTCCTGCGGGCACTTACTCAACCCTAGAGGCACCTACGGAACACTGCCAGCCCCTATGGAAGGAACCCTACGGGCCCCTACAGAACACTACTGGCTCCTGCGGTACTCTACAGGCCTCTAGGGAACCTACGAAGCTCTACGGAGCCCTATGGATCCTTACGGAACAGTACGGGCCCCTTCAAATGTCTGCGGGCGCTTATGGAAACCTACAGGACCCTACGGAACTGTATAAGACTCTACAGGCCCTTAGGGAACACCACCAGCCCCTACGGAATCCTACACAACCTTCTGGAAACTTATGGCACCCTACAAGCTCCTACCAACCCCTGCGGGCACTTACACAACCCTACAGGCCCCTACGGAAATCTACGGGACTCCACGGGCCCCTAGGGAAGCCTACAGATTTTGACGCAACCCTACGAGCCCCTCTGGAACACTACAGAATACTCCAGGACCCGACAGCACTCTACAAGACCCTTAGCAACACAACGGAACCTCACTAAAACCCTATGGGCCCCTACAGAACCCTGCAGGCCCCTACGGAACCCTACAGACACCTGATGGCACTTACAGAACCCTGCAGGCCCCTACGGAACCCTACAGGTCCATACAGAACCCCACAGGACCCTACGGAACTGTACGAGACTCTACAGGCCCCTAGGGAACACCACCGGCCCCTACGGAACCCTACACAACCCTCTGGAAACTTATGGCACCCTACAAGCTCCTACCAACCCCTGCGGGCACTTACACAACCCTACAGGCCCCTATGGAATACTACCAGCCACTACGGAAACCTATGGCCCCTACGGAACTCTACGGAACCTGACAGAAACACTGTGGGCCCCTACAGGCCCTTGCGGGCACTTGCAGAACTCTGCAGGAACCCACGGAACTTTATGGAACCCTACCAGCCCCTACGGAAGCCTAAAGACCCTTGCAGGCAGTTACGGAACGGTACAGGGCCCTACGGAACTTTACCAGCCACTACGGAACTCTACGGGCCCCTACGGAACCCTGCAGAACCCTCCAGAACCTTACAGAATCCCACGGATTCCTACAGACTCCTGCGGGCACTTACTCAACCCTAGAGGCACCTACGGAACACTGCCAGCCCCTATGGAAGGAACCCTACGGGCCCCTACAGAACACTACTGGCTCCTGCGGTATTCTACAGGCCTCTAGGGAACCTACGAAGCTCTACGGAGCCCTATGGATCCTTACGGAACAGTACGGGCCCCTTCAGACCTCTGCGGGCGCTTATGGAAACCTACAGGACCCTACGGAACTGTACGAGGCTCTACAGGCCCTTAGGGAACACCACAGGCCCCTACGGAACTGTACGAGACTCTACAGGCCCCTAGGGAACACCACCGGCCCCTACGGAACCCTACACAACCCTCTGGAAACTTATGGCACCCTACAAGCTCTTACCAACCCCTGCGGGCACTTACACAACCCTACAGGCCCCTACGGAAATCTACAAGACTCTACGGGCCCCTAGGGAAGCCTACAGATTTTGACGGAATCCTACGAGCCCCTCTGGAACCCTACAGAATACTCCAGGACCCGACAGCACTCTACAAGACCCTTAGCAACACAACGGAACCTCACTAAAACCCTATGGGCTCCTACAGAACACTGCAGGTACCTACGGAACCCTACAGACACCTGATGGCACTTACAGAACCCTGCAGGCCCCTACGGAACCCTACAGGTCCATACAGAACCCCACAGGACCCTACGGAACTGTACGAGACTCTACAGGCCCCTAGGGAACACCACAGGCCCCTACGGAACTGTACGAGACTCTACAGGCCCCTAGGGAACACCACCGGCCCCTACGGAACCCTACACAACCCTCTGGAAACTTATGGCACCCTACAAGCTCCTACCAACCCCTGCGGGCACTTACACAACCCTACAGGCCCCTACGGAAATCTACAAGACTCTACAGGCCCCTAGGGAAGCCTACAGATTTTGACGCAACCCTACGAGCCCCTCTGGAACCCTACAGAATACTCCAGGACCCGACAGCACTCTACAAGACCCTTAGCAACACAACGGAACCTCACTAAAACCCTATGGGCTCCTACAGAACACTGCAGGTACCTACGGAACCCTACAGACCCCTACGGAATACTACCAGCCACTACGGAAACCTATGGCCCCTACGGAACTCTACGGAACCTGACAGAAACACTGTCGGCCCCTACAGGCCCTTGCGGGCACTTGCAGAACTCTGCAGGAACCCACGGAACTTTATGGAACCCTACCAGCCCCTACGGAAGCCTAAAGACCCTTGCAGGCAGTTACGGAACGGTACAGGGCCCTACGGAACTTTACCAGCCACTACGGAACTCTACGGGCCCCTACGGAACCCTGCAGAACCCTCCAGAACCTTACACAATCCCACGGATTCCTACAGACTCCTGCGGGCACTTACTCAACCCTAGAGGCCCCTACGGAACACTGCCAGCCCCTATGGAAGGAACCCTACGGGCCCCTACAGAACACTACTGGCTCCTGCGGTACTCTACAGGCCTCTAGGGAACCTACGAAGCTCTACGGAGCCCTATGGATCCTTACGGAATAGTACGGGCCCCTTCAGACCTCTGCAGGCGCTTATGGAAACCTACAGGACCCTACGGAACTGTACGAGGCTCTACAGGCCCTTAGGGAACACCACAGGCCCCTACGGAACTGTACGAGACTCTACAGGCCCCTAGGGAACACCACAGGCCCCTACGGAACCCTACACAACCCTCCGGAAACATATGGCACCCTACAAGCTCCTACCAACCCCTGCGGGCACTTACACAACCCTACAGGCCCCTATGGAATACTACCAGCCACTACGGAAACCTATGGCCCCTATGGAACTCTACGGAACCTGACAGAAACACTGTGGGCCCCTACAGGCCCTTGCGGGCACTTGCAGAACTCTGCAGGAACCCACGGAACTTTATGGAACCCTACCAGCCCCTACGGAAGCCTAAAGACACTTGCAGGCAGTTACGGAACAGTACAGGGCCCTACGGAACTTTACCAGCCACTACGGAACTCTACGGGCCCCTACGGAACCCTGCAGAACTCTCCAGAACCTTACACAATCCCACGGATTCCTACAGACTCCTGCGGGCACTTACTCAACCCTAGAGGCCCCTATGGAACACTGCCAGCCCCTATGGAAGGAACCCTACGGGCCCCTACAGAACACTACTGGCTCCTGCGGTACTCTACAGGCCTCTAGGGAACCTACGAAGCTCTACGGAGCCCTATGGATCCTTACGGAATAGTACGGGCCCCTTCAGACCTCTGCAGGCGCTTCTGGAAACCTACAGGACCCTACGGAACTGTACGAGGCTCTACAGGCCCTTAGGGAACACCACAGGCCCCTACGGAACTGTACGAGACTCTACAGGCCCCTAGGGAACACCACCGGCCCATACGGAACCCTACACAACCCTCCGGAAACTTATGGAACCCTACAAGCTCCTACCAACCCCTGCGGGCACTTACACAACCCTACAGGCCCCTACGGAAATCTACAAGACTCTACGGGCCCCTAGGGAAGCCTACAGATTTTGACGGAATCCTACGAGCCCCTCTGGAACCTACAGAATACTCCAGGACCCGACAGCACTCTACAAGACCCTTAGCAACACAACGGAACCTCACTAAAACCCTATGGGCTCCTACAGAACACTGCAGGTACCTACGGAACCCTACAGACCCCTACGGAATACTACCAGCCACTACGGAAACCTATGGCCCCTACGGAACTCTACGGAACCTGACAGAAACACTGAGGGCCCCTACAGGCCCTTGCGGGCACTTGCAGAACTCTGCAGGAACCCACGGAACTTTATGGAACCCTACCAGCCCCTACGGAAGCCTAAAGACCCTTGCAGGCAGTTACGGAACGGTACAGGGCCCTACGGAACTTTACCAGCCACTACGGAACTCTACGGGCCCCTACGGAACCCTGCAGAACCCTCCAGAACCTTACACAATCCCACGGATTCCTACAGACTCCTGCGGGCACTTACTCAACCCTAGAGGCCCCTATGGAACACTGCCAGCCCCTATGGAAGGAACCCTACGGGCCCCTACAGAACACTACTGGCTCCTGCGGTACTCTACAGGCCTCTAGGGAACCTACGAAGCTCTACGGAGCCCTATGGATCCTTACGGAATAGTACGGGCCCCTTCAGACCTCTGCAGGCGCTTCTGGAAACCTACAGGACCCTACGGAACTGTACGAGGCTCTACAGGCCCTTAGGGAACACCACAGGCCCCTACGGAACTGTACGAGACTCTACAGGCCCCTAGGGAACACCACAGGCCCCTACGGAACCCTACACAACCCTCTGGAAACTTATGGCACCCTACAAGCTCCTACCAACCCCTGCGGGCACTTACACAACCCTACAGGCCCCTACGGAAATCTACAAGACTCTACGGGCCCCTAGGGAAGCCTACAGATTTTGACGGAACCCTACAAGCCCCTCTGGAACCCTACAGAATACTCCAGGACCCGACAGCACTCTACAAGACCCTTAGCAACACAACGGAACCTCACTAAAACCCTATGGGCTCCTACAGAACCCTGCAGGCCCCTACGGAACCCTACAGACACCTGATGGCACTTACAGAACCCTGCAGGCCCCTACGGAACCCTACAGGTCCATACAGAACCCCACAGGACCCTACGGAACTGTACGAGACTCTACAGGCCCCTAGGGAACACCACCGGCCCCTACGGAACCCTACACAACCCTCTGGAAACTTATGGAACCCTACAAGCTCCTACCAACCCCTGCGGGCACTTACACAACCCTACAGGCCCCTACAGAAATCTACGGGACTCCACGGGCCCCTAGGGAAGCCTACAGATTTTGACGGAATCCTACGAGCCCCTCTGGAACCCTACAGAATACTCCAGGACCCGACAGCACTCTACAAGACCCTTAGGAACACAACGGAACCTCACTAAAACCCTATGGGCTCCTACAGAACACTGCAGGTGCCTACGGAACCCTACAGACCCCTACGGAATACTACCAGCCACTACGGAAACCTATGGCCCCTACGGAACTCTACGGAACCTGACAGAAACACTGTGGGCCCCTACAGGCCCTTGCGGGCACTTGCAGAACTCTGCAGGAACCCACGGAACTTTATGGAACCCTACCAGCCCCTACGGAAGCCTAAAGACCCTTGCAGGCAGTTACGGAACGGTACAGGGCCCTACGGAACTTTACCAGCCACTACGGAACTCTACGGCCCCTAGGGAACCCTGCAGAACCCTCCAGAACCTTACACAATCCCACGGATTCCTACAGACTCCTGCGGGTACTTACTCAACCCTAGAGGCCCCTACGGAACACTGCCAGCCCCTATGGAAGGAACCCTACGGGCCCCTACAGAACACTACTGGCTCCTGCGGTACTCTAAAGGCCTCTAGGGAACCTACGAAGCTCTACGGAGCCCTATGGATCCTTACGGAATAGTACGGGCCCCTTCAGACCTCTGCGGGCGCTTATGGAAACCTACAGGACCCTACGGAACTGTACGAGGCTCTACAGGCCCCTAGGGAACACCACAGGCCCCTACGGAACCCTACACAACCCTCTGGAAACTTATGGCACCCTACAAGCTCCTACCAACCCCTGCGGGCACTTACACAACCCTACAGGCCCCTACGGAAATCTACGGGACTCCACGGGCCCCTAGGGAAGCCTACAGATTTTGACGCAACCCTACGAGCCCCTCTGGAACCCTACAGAATACTCCAGGACCCGACAGCACTCTACAAGACCCTTAGCAACACAACGGAACCTCACTAAAACCCTATGGGCTCCTACAGAACACTGCAGGTGCCTACGGAACCCTACAGACCCCTACGGAATACTACCAGCCACTACGGAAACCTATGGCCCCTACGGAACTCTATGGAACCTGACAGAAACACTGTGGGCCCCTACAGGCCCTTGCGGGCACTTGCAGAACTCTGCAGGAACCCACGGAACTTTATGGAACCCTACCAGCCCCTACGGAAGCCTAAAGACCCTTGCAGGCAGTTACGGAACGGTACAGGGCCCTATGGAACTTTACCAGCCACTACGGAACTCTACGGGCCCCTACGGAACCCTGCAGAACCCTCCAGAACCTTACAGAATCCCACGGATTCCTACAGACTCCTGCGGGCACTTACTCAACCCTAGAGGCACCTACGGAACACTGCCAGCCCCTATGGAAGGAACCCTACGGGCCCCTACAGAACACTACTGGCTCCTGCGGTACTCTACAGGCCTCTAGGGAACCTACGAAGCTCTACGGAGCCCTATGGATCCTTACGGAACAGTACGGGCCCCTTCAAACGTCTGCGGGCGCTTATGGAAACCTACAGGACCCTACGGAACTGTATAAGACTCTACAGGCCCTTAGGGAACACCACCAGCCCCTACGGAATCCTACACAACCCTCTGGAAACTTATGGCACCCTACAAGCTCCTACCAACCCCTGCGGGCACTTACACAACCCTACAGGCCCCTACGGAAATCTACGGGACTCCACGGGCCCCTAGGGAAGCCTACAGATTTTGACGCAACCCTACGAGCCCCTCTGGAACCCTACAGAATACTCCAGGACCCGACAGCACTCTACAAGACCCTTAGCAACACAACGGAACCTCACTAAAACCCTATGGGCCCATACAGAACCCTGCAGGCCCCTACGGAACCCTACAGACACCTGATGACACTTACAGAACCCTGCAGGCCCCTACGGAACCCTACAGGTCCATACAGAACCCCACAGGACCCTACGGAACTGTACGAGACTCTACAGGCCCCTAGGGAACACCACCGGCCCCTACGGAACCCTACACAACCCTCTGGAAACTTATGGCACCCTACAAGCTCCTACCAACCCCTGCGGGCACTTACACAACCCTACAGGCCCCTACGGAAATCTACGGGACTCTGCGGGCCCCTAGGGAAGCCTACAGATTTTGACGGAACCCTACGAGCCCCTCTGGAACCCTACAGAATACTCCAGGACCCGACAGCACTCTACAAGACCCTTAGCAACACAACGGAACCTCACTAAAACCCTATGGGCTCCTACAGAACACTGCAGGCACCTACGGAACCCTACAGACACCTGATGGCACTTACAGAACCATGCAGGCCCCTACGGAACCCTACAGGTCCATACAGAACCCCACAGGACCCTACGGAACTGTACGAGACTCTACAGGCCCCTAGGGAACACCACAGGCCCCTACGGAACTGTACGAGACTCTACAGGCCCCTAGGGAACACCACCGGCCCCTACGGAACCCTACACAACCCTCTGGAAACTTATGGCACCCTACAAGCTCCTACCAACCCCTGCGGGCACTTACACAACCCTACAGGCCCCTACGGAAATCTACGGGACTCTACGGGCCCCTAGGGAAGCCTACAGATTTTGACGCAACCCTACGAGCCCCTCTGGAACCCTACAGAATACTCCAGGACCCGACAGCACTCTACAAGACCCTTAGCAACACAACGGAACCTCACTAAAACCCTATGGGCTCCTACAGAACACTGCAGGTACCTACGGAACCCTACAGACCCCTACGGAATACTACCAGCCACTACGGAAACCTATGGCCCCTACGGAACTCTACGGAACCTGACAGAAACACTGTCGGCCCCTACAGGCCCTTGCGGGCACTTGCAGAACTCTGCAGGAACCCACGGAACTTTATGGAACCCTACCAGCCCCTACGGAAGCCTAAAGACCCTTGCAGGCAGTTACGGAACGGTACAGGGCCCTACGGAACTTTACCAGCCACTACGGAACTCTACGGGCCCCTACGGAACCCTGCAGAACCCTCCAGAACCTTACACAATCCCACGGATTCCTACAGACTCCTGCGGGCACTTACTCAACCCTAGAGGCCCCTAAGGAACACTGCCAGCCCCTATGGAAGGAACCCTACGGGCCCCTACAGAACACTACTGGCTCCTGCGGTACTCTACAGGCCTCTAGGGAACCTACGAAGCTCTACGGAGCCCTATGGATCCTTACGGAATAGTACGGGCCCCTTCAGACCTCTGCAGGCGCTTATGGAAACCTACAGGACCCTACGGAACTGTACGAGGCTCTACAGGCCCTTAGGGAACACCACAGGCCCCTACGGAACTGTACGAGACTCTACAGGCCCCTAGGGAACACCACAGGCCCCTACGGAACCCTACACAACCCTCCGGAAACATATGGCACCCTACAAGCTCCTACCAACCCCTGCGGGCACTTACACAACCCTACAGGCCCCTATGGAATACTACCAGCCACTACGGAAACCTATGGCCCCTATGGAACTCTACGGAACCTGACAGAAACACTGTGGGCCCCTACAGGCCCTTGCGGGCACTTGCAGAACTCTGCAGGAACCCACGGAACTTTATGGAACCCTACCAGCCCCTACGGAAGCCTAAAGACCCTTGCAGGCAGTTACGGAACAGTACAGGGCCCTACGGAACTTTACCAGCCACTACGGAACTCTACGGGCCCCTACGGAACCCTGCAGAACTCTCCAGAACCTTACAGAATCCCACGGATTCCTACAGACTCCTGCGGGCACTTACTCAACCCTAGAGGCCCCTATGGAACACTGCCAGCCCCTATGGAAGGAACCCTACGGGCCCCTACAGAACACTACTGGCTCCTGCGGTACTCTACAGGCCTCTAGGGAACCTACGAAGCTCTACGGAGCCCTATGGATCCTTACGGAATAGTACGGGCCCCTTCAGACCTCTGCAGGCGCTTCTGGAAACCTACAGGACCCTACGGAACTGTACGAGGCTCTACAGGCCCTTAGGGAACACCACAGGCCCCTACGGAACTGTACGAGACTCTACAGGCCCCTAGGGAACACCACCGGCCCCTACGGAACCCTACACAACCCTCCGGAAACTTATGGCACCCTACAAGCTCCTACCAACCCCTGCGGGCACTTACACAACCCTACAGGCCCCTATGGAATACTACCAGCCACTACGGAAACCTATGGCCCCTCTGGAACTCTACGCAACCTGACAGAAACACTGTGGGCCCCTACAGGCCCTTGCGGGCACTTGCAGAACTCTGCAGGAACCCACGGAACTTTATGGAACCCTACCAGCCCCTACGGAAGCCTAAAGACCCTTGCAGGCAGTTACGGAACGGTACAGGGCCCTACGGAACTTTACCAGCCACTACGGAACTCTACGGGCCCCTACGGAACCCTGCAGAACCCTCCAGAACCTTACACAATCCCACGGATTCCTACAGACTCCTGCGGGCACTTACTCAACCCTAGAGGCCCCTATGGAACACTGCCAGCCCCTATGGAAGGAACCCTACGGGCCCCTACAGAACACTACTGGCTCCTGCGGTACTCTACAGGCCTCTAGGGAACCTACGAAGCTCTACGGAGCCCTATGGATCCTTACGGAATAGTACGGGCCCCTTCAGACCTCTGCAGGCGCTTATGGAATCCTACAGGACCCTACGGAACTGTACGAGGCTCTACAGGCCCTTAGGGAACACCACAGGCCCCTACGGAACTGTACGAGACTCTACAGGCCCCTAGGGAACACCACCGGCCCCTACGGAACCCTACACAACCCTCTGGAAACTTATGGCACCCTACGAGCTCCTACCAACCCCTGCGGGCACTTACACAACCCTACAGGCCCCTACGGAAATCTACAAGACTCTACGGGCCCCTAGGGAAGCCTACAGATTTTGACGGAATCCTACGAGCCCCTCTGGAACCTACAGAATACTCCAGGACCCGACAGCACTCTACAAGACCCTTAGCAACACAACGGAACCTCACTAAAACCCTATGGGCTCCTACAGAACACTGCAGGCACCTACGGAACCCTACAGACACCTGATGGCACTTACAGAACCCTGCAGGCCCCTACGGAACCCTACAGGTCCATACAGAACCCCACAGGACCCTACGGAACTGTACGAGACTCTACAGGCCCCTAGGGAACACCACAGGCCCCTACGGAACTGTACGAGACTCTACAGGCCCCTAGGGAACACCACCGGCCCCTACGGAACCCTACACAACCCTCTGGAAACTTATGGCACCCTACAAGCTCCTACCAACCCCTGCGGGCACTTACACAACCCTACAGGCCCCTACGGAAATCTACGGGACTCTACGGGCCCCTAGGGAAGCCTACAGATTTTGACGGAACCCTACGAGCCCCTCTGGAACCCTACAGAATACTCCAGGACCCGACAGCACTCTACAAGACCCTTAGCAACACAACGGAACCTCACTAAAACCCTATGGGCTCCTACAGAACACTGCAGGTGCCAACGGAACCCTACAGACCCCTACGGAATACTACCAGCCACTACGGAAACCTATGGCCCCTCTGGAACTCTACGGAACCTGACAGAAACACTGTGGGCCCCTACAGGCCCTTGCGGGCACTTGCAGAACTCTGCAGGAACCCACGGAACTTTATGGAACCCTACCAGCCCCTACGGAAGCCTAAAGACCCTTGCAGGCAGTTACGGAACGGTACAGGGCCCTACGGAACTTTACCAGCCACTACGGAACTCTACGGGCCCCTACGGAACCCTGCAGAACCCTCCAGAACCTTACACAATCCCACGGATTCCTACAGACTCCTGCGGGCACTTACTCAACCCTAGAGGCCCCTACGGAACACTGCAGCCCCTATGGAAGGAACCCTACGGGCCCCTACAGAACACTACTGGCTCCTGCGGTACTCTACAGGCCTCTAGGGAACCTACGAAGCTCTACGGAGCCCTATGGATCCTTACGGAATAGTACGGGCCCCTTCAGACCTCTGCAGGCGCTTATGGAAACCTACAGGACCCTACGGAACTGTACGAGGCTCTACAGGCCCTTAGGGAACACCACAGGCCCCTACGGAACTGTACGAGACTCTACAGGCCCCTAGGGAACACCACAGGCCCCTACGGAACCCTACACAACCCTCCGAAACTTATGGCACCCTACAAGCTCCTACCAACCCCTGCGGGCACTTACACAACCCTACAGGCCCCTATGGAATACTACCAGCCACTACGGAAACCTATGGCCCCTATGGAACTCTACGGAACCTGACAGAAACACTGTGGGCCCCTACAGGCCCTTGCGGGCACTTGCAGAACTCTGCAGGAACCCACGGAACTTTATGGAACCCTACCAGCCCCTACGGAAGCCTAAAGACCCTTGCAGGCAGTTACGGAACGGTACAGGGCCCTACGGAACTTTACCAGCCACTACGGAACTCTACGGGCCCCTACGGAACCCTGCAGAACCCTCCAGAACCTTACACAATCCCACGGATTCCTACAGACTCCTGCGGGCACTTACTCAACCCTAGAGGCCCCTACGGAAATCTACGGGACTCTACGGGCCCCTAGGGAAGCCTACAGATTTTGACGGAACCCTACGAGCCCCTCTGGAACCCTACAGAATACTCCAGGACCCGACAGCACTCTACAAGACCCTTAGCAACACAACGGAACCTCACTAAAACCCTATGGGCTCCTACAGAACACTGCAGGCACCTACGGAACCCTACAGACACCTGATGGCACTTACAGAACCATGCAGGCCCCTACGGAACCCTACAGGTCCATACAGAACCCCACAGGACCCTACGGAACTGTACGAGACTCTACAGGCCCCTAGGGAACACCACAGGCCCCTACGGAACTGTACGAGACTCTACAGGCCCCTAGGGAACACCACCGGCCCCTACGGAACCCTACACAACCCTCTGGAAACTTATGGCACCCTACAAGCTCCTACCAACCCCTGCGGGCACTTACACAACCCTACAGGCCCCTACGGAAATCTACGGGACTCTACGGGCCCCTAGGGAAGCCTACAGATTTTGACGGAACCCTACGAGGCCCTCTGGAACCCTACAGAATACTCCAGGACCCGACAGCATTCTACAAGACCCTTAGCAACACAACGGAACCTCACTAAAACCCTATGGGCTCCTACAGAACACTGCAGGCACCTACGGAACCCTACAGACACCTGATGGCACTTACAGAACCCTGCAGGCCCCTACGGAACCCTACAGGTCCATACAGAACCCCACAGGACCCTACGGAACTGTACGAGACTCTACAGGCCCCTAGGGAACACCACCGGCCCCTACGGAACCCTACACAACCCTCTGGAAACTTATGGCACCCTACAAGCTCCTACCAACCCCTGCGGGCACTTACACAACCCTACAGGCCCCTACGGAAATCTACGGGACTCCACGGGCCCCTAGGGAAGCCTACAGATTTTGACGGAACCCTACGAGCCCCTCTGGAACCCTACAGAATACTCCAGGACCCGACAGCACTCTACAAGACCCTTAGCAACACAACGGAACCTCACTAAAACCCTATGGGCTCCTACAGAACACTGCAGGTGCCAACGGAACCCTACAGACCCCTACGGAATACTACCAGCCACTACGGAAACCTATGGCCCCTACGGAACTCTACGGAACCTGACAGAAACACTGTGGGCCCCTACAGGCCCTTGCGGGCACTTGCAGAACTCTGCAGGAACCCACGGAACTTTATGGAACCCTACCAGCCCCTACGGAAGCCTAAAGACCCTTGCAGGCAGTTACGGAACGGTACAGGGCCCTACGGAACTTTACCAGCCACTACGGAACTCTACGGGCCCCTACGGAACCCTGCAGAACCCTCCAGAACCTTACACAATCCCACGGATTCCTACAGACTCCTGCGGGCACTTACTCAACCCTAGAGGCCCCTATGGAACACTGCCAGCCCCTATGGAAGGAACCCTACGGGCCCCTACAGAACACTACTGGCTCCTGCGGTACTCTACAGGCCTCTAGGGAACCTACGAAGCTCTACGGAGCCCTATGGATCCTTACGGAATAGTACGGGCCCCTTCAGACCTCTGCAGGCGCTTATGGAATCCTACAGGACCCTACGGAACTGTACGAGGCTCTACAGGCCCTTAGGGAACACCACAGGCCCCTACGGAACTGTACGAGACTCTACAGGCCCCTAGGGAACACCACCGGCCCCTACGGAACCCTACACAACCCTCTGGAAACTTATGGCACCCTACAAGCTCCTACCAACCCCTGCGGGCACTTACACAACCCTACAGGCCCCTACGGAAATCTACAAGACTCTACGGGCCCCTAGGGAAGCCTACAGATTTTGACGGAATCCTACGAGCCCCTCTGGAACCTACAGAATACTCCAGGACCCGACAGCACTCTACAAGACCCTTAGCAACACAACGGAACCTCACTAAAACCCTATGGGCTCCTACAGAACACTGCAGGTACCTACGGAACCCTACAGACCCCTACGGAATACTACCAGCCACTACGGAAACCTATGGCCCCTACGGAACTCTACGGAACCTGACAGAAACACTGAGGGCCCCTACAGGCCCTTGCGGGCACTTGCAGAACTCTGCAGGAACCCACGGAACTTTATGGAACCCTACCAGCCCCTACGGAAGCCTAAAGACCCTTGCAGGCAGTTACGGAACGGTACAGGGCCCTACGGAACTTTACCAGCCACTACGGAACTCTACGGGCCCCTACGGAACCCTGCAGAACCCTCCAGAACCTTACACAATCCCACGGATTCCTACAGACTCCTGCGGGCACTTACTCAACCCTAGAGGCCCCTATGGAACACTGCCAGCCCCTATGGAAGGAACCCTACGGGCCCCTACAGAACACTACTGGCTCCTGCGGTACTCTACAGGCCTCTAGGGAACCTACGAAGCTCTACGGAGCCCTATGGATCCTTACGGAATAGTACGGGCCCCTTCAGACCTCTGCAGGCGCTTCTGGAAACCTACAGGACCCTACGGAACTGTACGAGGCTCTACAGGCCCTTAGGGAACACCACAGGCCCCTACGGAACTGTACGAGACTCTACAGGCCCCTAGGGAACACCACCGGCCCCTACGGAACCCTACACAACCCTCTGGAAACTTATGGCACCCTACAAGCTCCTACCAACCCCTGCGGGCACTTACACAACCCTACAGGCCCCTACGGAAATCTACAAGACTCTACGGGCCCCTAGGGAAGCCTACAGATTTTGACGGAACCCTACGAGCCCCTCTGGAACCCTACAGAATACTCCAGGACCCGACAGCACTCTACAAGACCCTTAGCAACACAACGGAACCTCACTAAAACCCTATGGGCTCCTACAGAACACTGCAGGCACCTACGGAACCCTACAGACACCTGATGGCACTTACAGAACCATGCAGGCCCCTACGGAACCCTACAGGTCCATACAGAACCCCACAGGACCCTACGGAACTGTACGAGACTCTACAGGCCCTTAGGGAACACCACAGGCCCCTACGGAACTGTACGAGACTCTACAGGCCCCTAGGGAACACCACCGGCCCCTACGGAACCCTACACAACCCTCTGGAAACTTATGGCACCCTACAAGCTCCTACCAACCCCTGCGGGCACTTACACAACCCTACAGGCCCCTACGGAAATCTACGGGACTCTACGGGCCCCTAGGGAAGCCTACAGATTTTGACGGAACCCTACGAGCCCCTCTGGAACCCTACAGAATACTCCAGGACCCGACAGCATTCTACAAGACCCTTAGCAACACAACGGAACCTCACTAAAACCCTATGGGCTCCTACAGAACACTGCAGGCACCTACGGAACCCTACAGACACCTGATGGCACTTACAGAACCCTGCAGGCCCCTACGGAACCCTACAGGTCCATACAGAACCCCACAGGACCCTACGGAACTGTACGAGACTCTACAGGCCCCTAGGGAACACCACCGGCCCCTACGGAACCCTACACAACCCTCTGGAAAATTATGGCACCCTACAAGCTCCTACCAACCCCTGCGGGCACTTACACAACCCTACAGGCCCCTACGGAAATCTACGGGACTCCACGGGCCCCTAGGGAAGCCTACAGATTTTGACGGAACCCTACGAGCCCCTCTGGAACCCTACAGAATACTCCAGGACCCGACAGCACTCTACAAGACCCTTAGCAACACAACGGAACCTCACTAAAACCCTATGGGCTCCTACAGAACACTGCAGGTGCCAACGGAACCCTACAGACCCCTACGGAATACTACCAGCCACTACGGAAACCTATGGCCCCTACGGAACTCTACGGAACCTGACAGAAACACTGTGGGCCCCTACAGGCCCTTGCGGGCACTTGCAGAACTCTGCAGGAACCCACGGAACTTTATGGAACCCTACCAGCCCCTACGGAAGCCTAAAGACCCTTGCAGGCAGTTACGGAACGGTACAGGGCCCTACGGAACTTTACCAGCCACTACGGAACTCTACGGGCCCCTACGGAACCCTGCAGAACCCTCCAGAACCTTACACAATCCCACGGATTCCTACAGACTCCTGCGGGCACTTACTCAACCCTAGAGGCCCCTACGGAACACTGCCAGCCCCTATGGAAGGAACCCTACGGGCCCCTACAGAACACTACTGGCTCCTGCGGTACTCTACAGGCCTCTAGGGAACCTACGAAGCTCTACGGAGCCCTATGGATCCTTACGGAATAGTACGGGCCCCTTCAGACCTCTGCAGGCGCTTATGGAAACCTACAGGACCCTACGGAACTGTACGAGGCTCTACAGGCCCTTAGGGAACACCACAGGCCCCTACGGAACTGTACGAGACTCTACAGGCCCCTAGGGAACACCACAGGCCCCTACGGAACCCTACACAACCCTCCGGAAACTTATGGCACCCTACAAGCTCCTACCAACCCCTGCGGGCACTTACACAACCCTACAGGCCCCTATGGAATACTACCAGCCACTACGGAAACCTATGGCCCCTATGGAACTCTACGGAACCTGACAGAAACACTGTGGGCCCCTACAGGCCCTTGCGGGCACTTGCAGAACTCTGCAGGAACCCACGGAACTTTATGGAACCCTACCAGCCCCTACGGAAGCCTAAAGACCCTTGCAGGCAGTTACGGAACGGTACAGGGCCCTACGGAACTTTACCAGCCACTACGAAACTCTACGGGCCCCTACGGAACCCTGCAGAACCCTCCAGAACCTTACACAATCCCACGGATTCCTACAGACTCCTGCGGGCACTTACTCAACCCTAGAGGCCCCTATGGAACACTGCCAGCCCCTATGGAAGGAACCCTACGGGCCCCTACAGAACACTACTGGCTCCTGCGGTACTCTACAGGCCTCTAGGGAACCTACGAAGCTCTACGGAGCCCGATGGATCCTTACGGAATAGTACGGGCCCCTTCAGACCTCTGCAGGCGCTTATGGAAACCTACAGGCCCCTACGGAACTGTACGAGACTCTACAGGCCCCTAGGGAACACCACAGGCCCCTACGGAACCCTACACAACCCTCCGGAAACTTATGGCACCCTACAAGCTCCTACCAACCCCTGCGGGCACTTACACAACCCTACAGGCCCCTATGGAATACTACCAGCCACTACGGAAACCTATGGCCCCTCTGGAACTCTACGCAACCTGACAGAAACACTGTGGGCCCCTACAGGCCCTTGCGGGCACTTGCAGAACTCTGCAGGAACCCACGGAACTTTATGGAACCCTACCAGCCCCTACGGAAGCCTAAAGACCCTTGCAGGCAGTTACGGAACGGTACAGGGCCCTACGGAACTTTACCAGCCACTACGGAACTCTACGGGCCCCTACGGAACCCTGCAGAACCCTCCAGAACCTTACAGAATCCCACGGATTCCTACAGACTCCTGCGGGTACTTACTCAACCCTAGAGGCCCCTACGGAACACTGCCAGCCCCTATGGAAGGAACCCTACGGGCCCCTACAGAACACTACTGGCTCCTGCGGTATTCTACAGGCCTCTAGGGAACCTACGAAGCTCTACGGAGCCCTATGGATCCTTACGGAACAGTACGGGCCCCTTCAAAACTCTGCGGGCGCTTATGGAAACCTACAGGACCCTACGGAACTATATAAGACTCTACAGGCCCTTAGGGAACACCACCAGCCCCTACGGAACCCTACACAACCCTCTGTAAACTTATGGCACCCTACAAGCTCCTACCAACCCCTGCGGGCACTTACACAACCCTACAGGCCCCTACGGAAATCTACGGGACTCTGCGGGCCCCTAGGGAAGCCTACAGATTTTGACGGAACCCTACAAGCCCCTCTGAAACCCTACAGAATACTCCAGGACCCGACAGCACTCTACAAGACCCTTACCAACACAACGGAACCTCACTAAAACCCTATGGGCTCCTACAGAACACTGCAGGCACCTACGGAACCCTACAGACACCTGATGGCACTTACAGAACCATGCAGGCCCCTACGGAACCCTACAGGTCCATACAGAACCCCACAGGACCCTACGGAACTGTACGAGACTCTACAGGCCCCTAGGGAACACCACAGGCCCCTACGGAACTGTACGAGACTCTACAGGCCCCTAGGGAACACCACCGGCCCCTACGGAACCCTACACAACCCTCTGGAAACTTATGGCACCCTACAAGCTCCTACCAACCCCTGCGGGCACTTACACAACCCTACAGGCCCCTACGGAAATCTACGGGACTCTACGGGCCCCTAGGGAAGCCTACAGATTTTGACGCAACCCTACGAGCCCCTCTGGAACCCTACAGAATACTCCAGGACCCGACAGCACTCTACAAGACCCTTAGCAACACAACGGAACCTCACTAAAACCCTATGGGCTCCTACAGAACACTGCAGGCACCTACGGAACCCTACAGACACCTGATGGCACTTACAGAACCCTGCAGGCCCCTACGGAACCCTACAGGTCCATACAGAACCCCACAGGACCCTACGGAACTGTACGAGACTCTACAGGCCCCTAGGGAACACCACCGGCCCCTACGGAACCCTACACAACCCTCTGGAAACTTATGGCACCCTACAAGCTCCTACCAACCCCTGCGGGCACTTACACAACCCTACAGGCCCCTACGGAACTCTACGGGACTCTGCGGGCCCCTAGGGAAGCCTACAGATTTTGACGGAACCCTACAAGCCCCTCTGGAACCCTACAGAATACTCCAGGACCCGACAGCACTCTACAAGACCCTTAGCAACACAACGGAACCTCACTAAAACCCTATGGGCTCCTACAGAACACTGCAGGCACCTACGGAACCCTACAGACACCTGATGGCACTTAAAGAACCATGCAGGCCCCTACGGAACCCTACAGGTCCATACAGAACCCCACAGGACCCTACGGAACTGTACGAGACTCTACAGGCCCTTAGGGAACACCACAGTCCCCTACGGAACTGTACGAGACTCTACAGGCCCCTAGGGAACACCACTGGCCCCTACGGAACCCTACACAACCCTCTGGAAACTTATGGCACCCTACAAGCTCCTACCAACCCCTGCGGGCACTTACACAACCCTACAGGCCCCTACGGAAATCTACGGGACTCTACGGGCCCCTAGGGAAGCCTACAGATTTTGACGGAACCCTACGAGCCCCTCTGGAACCCTACAGAATACTCCAGGACCCGACAGCACTCTACAAGACCCTTAGCAACACAACGGAACCTCACTAAAACCCTATGGGCTCCTACAGAACACTGCAGGCACCTACGGAACCCTACAGACACCTGATGGCACTTACAGAACCCTGCAGGCCCCTACGGAACCCTACAGGTCCATACAGAACCCCACAGGACCCTACGGAACTGTACGAGACTCTACAGGCCCCTAGGGAACACCACCGGCCCCTGCGGAACCCTACACAACCCTCTGGAAACTTATGGCACCCTACAAGCTCCTACCAACCCCTGCGGGCACTTACACAACCCTACAGGCCCCTACGGAAATCTACGGGACTCTACGGGCCCCTAGGGAAGCCTACAGATTTTGACGGAACCCTACGAGCCCCTCTGGAACCCTACAGAATACTCCAGGACCCGACAGCACTCTACAAGACCCTTAGCAACACAACGGAACCTCACTAAAACCCTATGGGCTCCTACAGAACACTGCAGGCACCTACGGAACCCTACAGACACCTGATGGCACTTACAGAACCCTGCAGGCCCCTACGGAACCCTACAGGTCCATACAGAACCCCACAGGACCCTACGGAACTGTACGAGACTCTACAGGCCCCTAGGGAACACCACCGGCCCCTACGGAACCCTACACAACCCTCTGGAAACTTATGGCACCCTACAAGCTCCTACCAACCCCTGCGGGCACTTACACAACCCTACAGGCCCCTACGGAAATCTACGGGACTCCACGGGCCCCTAGGGAAGCCTACAGATTTTGACGCAACCCTACGAGCCCCTCTGGAACCCTACAGAATACTCCAGGACCCGACAGCACTCTACAAGACCCTTAGCAACACAACGGAACCTCACTAAAACCCTATGGGCTCCTACAGAACACTGCAGGCACCTACGGAACCCTACAGACACCTGATGGCACTTAAAGAACCATGCAGGCCCCTACGGAACCCTACAGGTCCATACAGAACCCCACAGGACCCTACGGAACTGTACGAGACTCTACAGGCCCTTAGGGAACACCACAGGCCCCTACGGAACTGTACGAGACTCTACAGGCCCCTAGGGATCACCACTGGCCCCTACGGAACCCTACACAACCCTCTGGAAACTTATGGCACCCTACAAGCTCCTACCAACCCCTGCGGGCACTTACACAACCCTACAGGCCCCTACGGAAATCTACGGGACTCTACGGGCCCCTAGGGAAGCCTACAGATTTTGACGGAACCCTACGAGCCCCTCTGGAACCCTACAGAATACTCCAGGACCCGACAGCACTCTACAAGACCCTTAGCAACACAACGGAACCTCACTAAAACCCTATGGGCTCCTACAGAACACTGCAGGCACCTACGGAACCCTACAGACACCTGATGGCACTTACAGAACCCTGCAGGCCCCTACGGAACCCTACAGGTCCATACAGAACCCCACAGGACCCTACGGAACTGTACGAGACTCTACAGGCCCCTAGGGAACACCACCGGCCCCTACGGAACCCTACACAACCCTCTGGAAACTTATGGAACCCTACAAGCTCCTACCAACCCCTGCGGGCACTTACACAACCCTACAGGCCCCTACGGAAATCTACGGGACTCCACGGGCCCCTAGGGAAGCCTACAGATTTTGACGCAACCCTACGAGCCCCTCTGGAACCCTACAGAATACTCCAGGACCCGACAGCACTCTACAAGACCCTTAGCAACACAACGGAACCTCACTAAAACCCTATGGGCTCCTACAGAACACTGCAGGCACCTACGGAACCCTACAGACACCTGATGGCACTTACAGAACCATGCAGGCCCCTACGGAACCCTACAGGTCCATACAGAACCCCACAGGACCCTACGGAACTGTACGAGACTCTACAGGCCCCTAGGGAACACCACAGGCCCCTACGGAACTGTACGAGACTCTACAGGCCCCTAGGGAACACCACCGGCCCCTACGGAACCCTACACAACCCTCTGGAAACTTATGGAACCCTACAAGCTCCTACCAACCCCTGCGGGCACTTACACAACCCTACAGGCCCCTACAGAAATCTACGGAACTCTACGGGCCCCTAGGGAAGCCTACAGATTTTGACGCAACCCTACGAGCCCCTCTGGAACCCTACAGAATACTCCAGGACCCGACAGCACTCTACAAGACCCTTAGCAACACAACGGAACCTCACTAAAACCCTATGGGCTCCTACAGAACACTGCAGGTGCCAACGGAACCCTACAGACCCCTACGGAATACTACCAGCCACTACGGAAACCTATGGCCCCTACGGAACTCTACGGAACCTGACAGAAACACTGTGGGCACCTACAGGCCCTTGCGGGCACTTGCAGAACTCTGCAGGAACCCACGGAACTTTATGGAACCCTACCAGCCCCTACGGAAGCCTAAAGACCCTTGCAGGCAGTTACGGAACGGTACAGGGCCCTACGGAACTTTACCAGCCACTACGGAACTCTACGGGCCCCTACGGAACCCTGCAGAACCCTCCAGAACCTTACAGAATCCCACGGATTCCTACAGACTCCTGTGGGCACTTACTCAACCCTAGAGGCCCCTACGGAACACTGCCAGCCCCTATGGAAGGAACCCTACGGGCCCCTACAGAACACTACTGGCTCCTGCGGTATTCTACACGACTCTAGGGAACCTACGAAGCTCTACGGAGCCCTATGGATCCTTACGGAATAGTACGGGCCCCTTCAGACCTCTGCAGGCGCTTATGGAAACCTACAGGACCCTACGGAACTGTACGAGGCTCTACAGGCCCTTAGGGAACACCACAGGCCCCTACAGAACTGTACGAGACTCTACAGGTCCCTAGGGAACACCACCGGCCCCTACGGAACCCTACACAACCCTCTGGAAACTTATGGAACCCTACAAGCTCCTACCAACCCCTGCGGGCACTATACAACCCTACAGGCCCCTACGGAAATCTACGGGACTCTGCGGGCCCCTAGGGAAGCCTACAGATTTTGACGGAACCCTACAAGCCCCTCTGGAACACTACAGAATACTCCAGGACCCGACAGCACTCTACAAGACCCTTAGCAACACAACGGAACCTCACTAAAACCCTATGGGCTCCTACAGAACACTGCAGGCACCTACGGAACCCTACAGACACCTGATGGCACTTACAGAACCCTGCAGGCCCCTACGGAACCCTACAGGTCCATACAGAAACCCACAGGACCCTACGGAACTGTACGAGACTCTACAGGCCCCTAGGGAACACCACCGGCCCCTACGGAACCCTACACAACCCTCTGGAAACTTATGGCACCCTACAAGCTCCTACCAACCCCTGCGGGCACTTACACAACCCTACAGGTCCCTACGGAAATCTACGGGACTCTACGGGCCCCTAGGGAAGCCTACAGATTTTGACGCAACCCTACGAGCCCCTCTGGAACCCTACAGAATACTCCAGGACCCGACAGCACTCTACAAGACCCTTAGCAACACAACGGAACCTCACTAAAACCCTATGGGCTCCTACAGAACACTGCAGGTGCCAACGGAACCCTACAGACCCCTACGGAATACTACCAGCCACTACGGAAACCTATGGCCCCTACGGAACTCTACGGAACCTGACAGAAACACTGTGGGCCCCTACAGGCCCTTGCGGGCACTTGCAGAACTCTGCAGGAACCCACGGAACTTTATGGAACCCTACCAGCCCCTACGGAAGCCTAAAGACCCTTGCAGGCAGTTACGGAACGGTACAGGGCCCTACGGAACTTTACCAGCCACTACGGAACTCTACGGGCCCCTACGGAACCCTGCAGAACCCTCCAGAACCTTACAGAATCCCACGGATTCCTACAGACTCCTGCGGGCACTTACTCAACCCTAGAGGCCCCTACGGAACACTGCCAGCCCCTACGGAAGGAACCCTACGGGCCCCTACAGAACACTACTGGCTCCTGCGGTACTCTACAGGCCTCTAGGGAACCTACGAAGCTCTACGGAGCCCTATGGATCCTTACGGAACAGTACGGGCCCCTTCAGACCTCTGCGGGCGCTGATGGAAACCTACAGGACCCTACGGAACTGTACGAGGCTCTACAGGCCCTTAGGGAACACCACAGGCCCCTACGGAACTGTACGAGACTCTACAGGTCCCTAGGGAACACCACCGGCCCCTACGGAACCCTACACAACCCTCTGGAAACTTATGGCACCCTACAAGCTCCTACCAACCCCTGCGGGCACTTACACAACCCTACAGGCCCCTACGGAAATCTACGGGACTCTGCAGGCCCCTAGGGAAGCCTACAGATTTTGACGGAACCCTACAAGCCCCTCTGGAACACTACAGAATACTCCAGGACCCGACAGCACTCTACAAGACCCTTAGCAACACAACGGAACCTCACTAAAACCCTATGGGCTCCTACAGAACACTGCAGGCACCTACGGAACCCTACAGACACCTGATGGCACTTACAGAACCCTGCAGGCCCCTACGGAACCCTACAGGTCCATACAGAACCCCACAGGACCCTACGGAACTGTACGAGACTCTACAGGCCCCTAGGGAACACCACCGGCCCCTACGGAACCCTACACAACCCTCTGGAAACTTATGGCACCCTACAAGCTCCTACCAACCCCTGCGGGCACTTACACAACCCTACAGGCCCCTACGGAAATCTACGGGACTCCACGGGCCCCTAGGGAAGCCTACAGATTTTGACGCAACCCTACGAGCCCCTCTGGAACCCTACAGAATACTCCAGGACCCGACAGCACTCTACAAGACCCTTAGCAACACAACGGAACCTCACTAAAACCCTATGGGCTCCTACAGAACACTGCAGGCACCTACGGAACCCTACAGACACCTGATGGCACTTAAAGAACCATGCAGGCCCCTACGGAACCCTACAGGTCCATACAGAACCCCACAGGACCCTACGGAACTGTACGAGACTCTACAGGCCCTTAGGGAACACCACAGGCCCCTACGGAACTGTACGAGACTCTACAGGCCCCTAGGGATCACCACTGGCCCCTACGGAACCCTACACAACCCTCTGGAAACTTATGGCACCCTACAAGCTCCTACCAACCCCTGCGGGCACTTACACAACCCTACAGGCCCCTACGGAAATCTACGGGACTCTACGGGCCCCTAGGGAAGCCTACAGATTTTGACGGAACCCTACGAGCCCCTCTGGAACCCTACAGAATACTCCAGGACCCGACAGCACTCTACAAGACCCTTAGCAACACAACGGAACCTCACTAAAACCCTATGGGCTCCTACAGAACACTGCAGGCACCTACGGAACCCTACAGACACCTGATGGCACTTACAGAACCCTGCAGGCCCCTACGGAACCCTACAGGTCCATACAGAACCCCACAGGACCCTACGGAACTGTACGAGACTCTACAGGCCCCTAGGGAACACCACCGGCCCCTACGGAACCCTACACAACCCTCTGGAAACTTATGGAACCCTACAAGCTCCTACCAACCCCTGCGGGCACTTACACAACCCTACAGGCCCCTACGGAAATCTACGGGACTCCACGGGCCCCTAGGGAAGCCTACAGATTTTGACGCAACCCTACGAGCCCCTCTGGAACCCTACAGAATACTCCAGGACCCGACAGCACTCTACAAGACCCTTAGCAACACAACGGAACCTCACTAAAACCCTATGGGCTCCTACAGAACACTGCAGGCACCTACGGAACCCTACAGACACCTGATGGCACTTACAGAACCATGCAGGCCCCTACGGAACCCTACAGGTCCATACAGAACCCCACAGGACCCTACGGAACTGTACGAGACTCTACAGGCCCCTAGGGAACACCACAGGCCCCTACGGAACTGTACGAGACTCTACAGGCCCCTAGGGAACACCACCGGCCCCTACGGAACCCTACACAACCCTCTGGAAACTTATGGAACCCTACAAGCTCCTACCAACCCCTGCGGGCACTTACACAACCCTACAGGCCCCTACAGAAATCTACGGAACTCTACGGGCCCCTAGGGAAGCCTACAGATTTTGACGCAACCCTACGAGCCCCTCTGGAACCCTACAGAATACTCCAGGACCCGACAGCACTCTACAAGACCCTTAGCAACACAACGGAACCTCACTAAAACCCTATGGGCTCCTACAGAACACTGCAGGTGCCAACGGAACCCTACAGACCCCTACGGAATACTACCAGCCACTACGGAAACCTATGGCCCCTACGGAACTCTACGGAACCTGACAGAAACACTGTGGGCCCCTACAGGCCCTTGCGGGCACTTGCAGAACTCTGCAGGAACCCACGGAACTTTATGGAACCCTACCAGCCCCTACGGAAGCCTAAAGACCCTTGCAGGCAGTTACGGAACGGTACAGGGCCCTACGGAACTTTACCAGCCACTACGGAACTCTACGGGCCCCTACGGAACCCTGCAGAACCCTCCAGAACCTTACAGAATCCCACGGATTCCTACAGACTCCTGTGGGCACTTACTCAACCCTAGAGGCCCCTACGGAACACTGCCAGCCCCTATGGAAGGAACCCTACGGGCCCCTACAGAACACTACTGGCTCCTGCGGTATTCTACACGACTCTAGGGAACCTACGAAGCTCTACGGAGCCCTATGGATCCTTACGGAATAGTACGGGCCCCTTCAGACCTCTGCAGGCGCTTATGGAAACCTACAGGACCCTACGGAACTGTACGAGGCTCTACAGGCCCTTAGGGAACACCACAGGCCCCTACAGAACTGTACGAGACTCTACAGGTCCCTAGGGAACACCACCGGCCCCTACGGAACCCTACACAACCCTCTGGAAACTTATGGAACCCTACAAGCTCCTACCAACCCCTGCGGGCACTATACAACCCTACAGGCCCCTACGGAAATCTACGGGACTCTGCGGGCCCCTAGGGAAGCCTACAGATTTTGACGGAACCCTACAAGCCCCTCTGGAACACTACAGAATACTCCAGGACCCGACAGCACTCTACAAGACCCTTAGCAACACAACGGAACCTCACTAAAACCCTATGGGCTCCTACAGAACACTGCAGGCACCTACGGAACCCTACAGACACCTGATGGCACTTACAGAACCCTGCAGGCCCCTACGGAACCCTACAGGTCCATACAGAAACCCACAGGACCCTACGGAACTGTACGAGACTCTACAGGCCCCTAGGGAACACCACCGGCCCCTACGGAACCCTACACAACCCTCTGGAAACTTATGGCACCCTACAAGCTCCTACCAACCCCTGCGGGCACTTACACAACCCTACAGGTCCCTACGGAAATCTACGGGACTCTACGGGCCCCTAGGGAAGCCTACAGATTTTGACGCAACCCTACGAGCCCCTCTGGAACCCTACAGAATACTCCAGGACCCGACAGCACTCTACAAGACCCTTAGCAACACAACGGAACCTCACTAAAACCCTATGGGCTCCTACAGAACACTGCAGGTGCCAACGGAACCCTACAGACCCCTACGGAATACTACCAGCCACTACGGAAACCTATGGCCCCTACGGAACTCTACGGAACCTGACAGAAACACTGTGGGCCCCTACAGGCCCTTGCGGGCACTTGCAGAACTCTGCAGGAACCCACGGAACTTTATGGAACCCTACCAGCCCCTACGGAAGCCTAAAGACCCTTGCAGGCAGTTACGGAACGGTACAGGGCCCTACGGAACTTTACCAGCCACTACGGAACTCTACGGGCCCCTACGGAACCCTGCAGAACCCTCCAGAACCTTACAGAATCCCACGGATTCCTACAGACTCCTGCGGGCACTTACTCAACCCTAGAGGCCCCTACGGAACACTGCCAGCCCCTACGGAAGGAACCCTACGGGCCCCTACAGAACACTACTGGCTCCTGCGGTACTCTACAGGCCTCTAGGGAACCTACGAAGCTCTACGGAGCCCTATGGATCCTTACGGAACAGTACGGGCCCCTTCAGACCTCTGCGGGCGCTGATGGAAACCTACAGGACCCTACGGAACTGTACGAGGCTCTACAGGCCCTTAGGGAACACCACAGGCCCCTACGGAACTGTACGAGACTCTACAGGTCCCTAGGGAACACCACCGGCCCCTACGGAACCCTACACAACCCTCTGGAAACATATGGCACCCTACAAGCTCCTACCAACCCCTGCGGGCACTTACACAACCCTACAGGCCCCTACGGAAATCTACGGGACTCTGCAGGCCCCTAGGGAAGCCTACAGATTTTGACGGAACCCTACAAGCCCCTCTGGAACACTACAGAATACTCCAGGACCCGACAGCACTCTACAAGACCCTTAGCAACACAACGGAACCTCACTAAAACCCTATGGGCTCCTACAGAACACTGAGGCACCTACGGAACCCTACAGACACCTGATGGCACTTACAGAACCCTGCAGGCCCCTACGGAACCCTACAGGTCCATACAGAACCCCACAGGACCCTACGGAACTGTACGAGACTCTACAGGCCCCTAGGGAACACCACCGGCCCCTACGGAACCCTACACAACCCTCTGGAAACTTATGGCACCCTACAAGCTCCTACCAACCCCTGCGGGCACTTACACAACCCTACAGGCCCCTACGGAAATCTACGGGACTCCACGGGCCCCTAGGGAAGCCTACAGATTTTGACGGAACCCTACGAGCCCCTCTGGAACCCTACAGAATACTCCAGGACCCGACAGCACTCTACAAGACCCTTAGCAACACAACGGAACCTCACTAAAACCCTATGGGCTCCTACAGAACACTGCAGGTGCCTACGGAACCCTACAGACCCCTACGGAATACTACCAGCCACTACGGAAACCTATGGCCCCTACGGAACTCTACGGAACCTGACAGAAACACTGTGGGCCCCTACAGGCCCTTGCGGGCACTTGCAGAACTCTGCAGGAACCCACGGAACTTTATGGAACCCTACCAGCCCCTACGGAAGCCTAAAGACCCTTGCAGGCAGTTACGGAACGGTACAGGGCCCTACGGAACTTTACCAGCCACTACGGAACTCTACGGGCCCCTAGGGAACCCTGCAGAACCCTCCAGAACCTTACACAATCCCACGGATTCCTACAGACTCCTGCGGGCACTTACTCAACCCTAGAGGCCCCTACGGAACACTGCCAGCCCCTATGGAAGGAACCCTACGGGCCCCTACAGAACACTACTGGCTCCTGCGGTATTCTACACGACTCTAGGGAACCTACGAAGCTCTACGGAGCCCGATGGATCCTTACGGAACAGTACGGGCCCCTTCAGACCTCTGCGGGCGCTTATGGAAACCTACAGGACCCTACGGAACTGTACGAGACTCTACAGGCCCTTAGGGAACACCACCGGCCCCTACGGAACCCTACACAACCCTCTGGAAACTTATGGCACCCTACAAGCTCCTACCAACCCCTGCGGGCACTTACACAACCCTACAGGCCCCTACGGAAATCTACGGGACTCCACGGGCCCCTAGGGAAGCCTACAGATTTTGACGGAACCCTACGAGCCCCTCTGGAACCCTACAGAATACTCCAGGACCCGACAGCACTCTACAAGACCCTTAGCAACACAACGGAACCTCACTAAAACCCTATGGGCTCCTACAGAACACTGCAGGTGCCAACGGAACCCTACAGACCCCTACGGAATACTACCAGCCACTACGGAAACCTATGGCCCCTACGGAACTCTACGGAACCTGACAGAAACACTGTGGGCCCCTACAGGCCCTTGCGGGCACTTGCAGAACTCTGCAGGAACCCACGGAACTTTATGGAACCCTACCAGCCCCTACGGAAGCCTAAAGACCCTTGCAGGCAGTTACGGAACGGTACAGGGCCCTACGGAACTTTACCAGCCACTACGGAACTCTACGGGCCCCTACGGAACCCTGCAGAACCCTCCAGAACCTTACACAATCCCACGGATTCCTACAGACTCCTGCGGGCACTTACTCAACCCTAGAGGCCCCTACGGAACACTGCCAGCCCCTATGGAAGGAACCCTACGGGCCCCTACAGAACACTACTGGCTCCTGCGGTATTCTACACGCCTCTAGGGAAGCTACGAAGCTCTACGGAGCCCTATGGATCCTTACGGAACAGTACGGGCCCCTTCAGACCTCTGCGGGCACTTATGGAAACCTACAGGACCCTACGGAACTGTACGAGGCTCTACAGGCCCTTAGGGAACACCACAGCCCCCTACGGAACTGTACGAGACTCTACAGGCCCCTAGGGAACACCACCGGCCCCTACGGAACCCTACACAACCCTCTGGAAACTTATGGAACCCTACAAGCTCCTACCAACCCCTGCGGGCACTTACACAACCCTACAGGCCCCTACGGAAATCTACGGGACTCTACGGGCCCCTAGGGAAGCCTACAGATTTTGACGCAACCCTACGAGCCCCTCTGGAACCCTACAGAATACTCCAGGACCCGACAGCACTCTACAAGACCCTTAGCAACACAACGGAACCTCACTAAAACCCTATGGGCTCCTACAGAACACTGCAGGTGCCTACGGAACCCTACAGACCCCTACGGAATACTACCAGCCACTACGGAAACCTATGGCCCCTACGGAACTCTACGGAACCTGACAGAAACACTGTGGGCCCCTACAGGCCCTTGCGGGCACTTGCAGAACTCTGCAGGAACCCACGGAACTTTATGGAACCCTACCAGCCCCTACAGAAGCCTAAAGACCCTTGCAGGCAGTTACGGAACGGTACAGGGCCCTACGGAACTTTACCAGACACTACGGAACTCTACGGGCCCCTAGGGAACCCTGCAGAACCCTCCAGAACCTTACAGAATCCCACGGATTCCTACAGACTCCTGCGGGCACTTACTCAACCCTAGAGGCCCCTACGGAACACTGCCAGCCCCTATGGAAGGAACCCTACGGGCCCCTACAGAACACTACTGGCTCCTGCGGTATTCTACACGCCTCTAGGGAACTTACGAAGCTCTACGGAGCCCTATGGATCCTTACGGAACAGTACGGGCCCCTTCAGACCTCTGCGGGCGCTTATGGAAACCTACAGGACCCTACGGAACTGTACGAGACTCTACAGGCCCCTAGGGAACACCACAGGCCCCTACGGAACTGTACGAGACTCTACAGGCCCCTAGGGAACACCACCGGCCCCTACGGAACCCTACACAACCCTCTGGAAACTTATGGCACCCTACAAGCTCCTACCAACCCCTGCGGGCACTTACACAACCCTACAGGCCCCTACAGAAATCTACGGGACTCTACGGGCCCCTAGGGAAGCCTACAGATTTTGACGCAACCCTACGAGCCCCTCTGGAACCCTACAGAATACTCCAGGACCCGACAGCACTCTACAAGACCCTTAGCAACACAACGGAACCTCACTAAAACCCTATGGGCTCCTACAGAACACTGCAGGTGCCAACGGAACCCTACAGACCCCTACGGAATACTACCAGCCACTACGGAAACCTATGGCCCCTACGGAACTCTACGGAACCTGACAGAAACACTGTGGGCCCCTACAGGCCCTTGCGGGCACTTGCAGAACTCTGCAGGAACCCACGGAACTTTATGGAACCCTACCAGCCCCTACGGAAGCCTAAAGACCCTTGCAGGCAGTTACGGAACGGTACAGGGCCCTACGGAACTTTACCAGCCACTACGGAACTCTACGGGCCCCTACGGAACCCTGCAGAACCCTCCAGAACCTTACAGAATCCCACGGATTCCTACAGACTCCTGTGGGCACTTACTCAACCCTAGAGGCCCCTACGGAACACTGCCAGCCCCTATGGAAGGAACCCTACGGGCCCCTACAGAACACTACTGGCTCCTGCACTATTCTACATGCCTCTAGGGAACCTACGAAGCTCTACGGAGCCCTATGGATCCTTACGGAATAGTACGGGCCCCTTCAGACCTCTGCGGGCGCTGATGGAAACCTACAGGACCCTACGGAACTGTACGAGGCTCTACAGGCCCTTAGGGAACACCACAGGCCCCTACGGAACTGTACGAGACTCTACAGGTCCCTAGGGAACACCACCGGCCCCTACGGAACCCTACACAACCCTCTGGAAACTTATGGAACCCTACAAGCTCCTACCAACCCCTGCGGGCACTTACACAACCCTACAGGCCCCTACGGAAATCTACGGGACTCTGCGGGCCCCTAGGGAAGCCTACAGATTTTGACGCAACCCTACAAGCCCCTCTGGAACACTACAGAATACTCCAGGACCCGACAGCACTCTACAAGACCCTTAGCAACACAACGGAACCTCACTAAAACCCTATGGGCTCCTACAGAACACTGCAGGCACCTACGGAACCCTACAGACACCTGATGGCACTTACAGAACCCTGCAGGCCCCTACGGAACCCTACAGGTCCATAAAGAACCCCACAGGACCCTACGGAACTGTACGAGACTCTACAGGCCCCTAGGGAACACCACCGGCCCCTACGGAACCCTACACAACCCTCTGGAAACTTATGGAACCCTACAAGCTCCTACCAACCCCTGCGGGCACTTACACAACCCTACAGGCCCCTACGGAAATCTACGGGACTCTACGGGCCCCTAGGGAAGCCTACAGATTTTGACGCAACCCTACGAGCCCCTCTGGAACCCTACAGAATACTCCAGGACCCGACAGCACTCTACAAGACCCTTAGCAACACAACGGAACCTCACTAAAACCCTATGGGCTCCTACAGAACACTGCAGGTGCCTACGGAACCCTACAGACCCCTACGGAATACTACCAGCCACTACGGAAACCTATGGCCCCTACGGAACTCTACGGAACCTGACAGAAACACTGTGGGCCCCTACAGGCCCTTGCGGGCACTTGCAGAACTCTGCAGGAACCCACGGAACTTTATGGAACCCTACCAGCCCCTACAGAAGCCTAAAGACCCTTGCAGGCAGTTACGGAACGGTACAGGGCCCTACGGAACTTTACCAGCCACTACGGAACTCTACGGGCCCCTACGGAACCCTGCAGAACCCTCCAGAACCTTACAGAATCCCACGGATTCCTACAGACTCCTGCGGGTACTTACTCAACCCTAGAGGCCCCTACGGAACACTGCCAGCCCCTATGGAAGGAACCCTACGGGCCCCTACAGAACACTACTGGCTCCTGCGGTATTCTACACGACTCTAGGGAAGCTACGAAGCTCTACGGAGCCCTATGGATCCTTACGGAACAGTACGGGCCCCTTCAGACCTCTGCGGGCGCTTATGGAAACCTACAGGACCCTACGGAACTGTACGAGACTCTACAGGCCCCTAGGGAACACCACAGGCCCCTACGGAACTGTACGAGACTCTACAGGCCCCTATGGAACACCACCGGCCCCTACGGAACCCTACACAACCCTCTGGAAACTTATGGAACCCTACAAGCTCCTACCAACCCCTGCGGGCACTTACACAACCCTACAGGCCCCTACGGAAATCTACGGGACTCCACGGGCCCCTAGGGAAGCCTACAGATTTTGACGGAACCCTACGAGCCCCTCTGGAACCCTACAGAATACTCCAGGACCCGACAGCACTCTACAAGACCCTTAGCAACACAACGGAACCTCACTAAAACCCTATGGGCTCCTACAGAACACTGCAGGTGCCAACGGAACCCTACAGACCCCTACAGAATACTACCAGCCGCTACGGAAACCTATGGCCCCTACGGAACTCTACGGAACCTGACAGAAACACTGTGGGCCCCTACAGGCCCTTGCGGGCACTTGCAGAACTCTGCAGGAACCCACGGAACTTTATGGAACCCTACCAGCCCCTACGGAAGCCTAAAGACCCTTGCAGGCAGTTACGGAACGGTACAGGGCCCTACGGAACTTTACCAGCCACTACGGAACTCTACGGGCCCCTAGGGAACCCTGCAGAACCCTCCAGAACCTTACAGAATCCCACGGATTCTTACAGACTCGTGCGGGTACTTACTCAACCCTAGAGGCCCCTACGGAACACTGCCAGCCCCTATGGAAGGAACCCTACGGGCCCCTACAGAACACTACTGGCTCCTGCGGTATTCTACAGGCCTCTAGGGAACCTACGAAGCTCTACAGAGCCCTATGGATCCTTACGGAACAGTACGGGCCCCTTCAAACCTCTGCGGGCGCTTATGGAAACCTACAGGACCCTACGGAACTGTACGAGGCTCTACAGGCCCTTAGGGAACACCACAGGCCCCTACAGAACTGTACGAGACTCTACAGGCCCCTAGGGAACACCACAGGCCCCTACGGAACCCTACACAACCCTCTGGAAACATATGGCACCCTACAAGCTCCTACCAACCCCTGCGGGCACTTACACAACCCTACAGGCCCCTACGGAAATCTACGGGACTCTGCGGGCCCCTAGGGAAGCCTACAGATTTTGACGCAACCCTACAAGCCCCTCTGGAACACTACAGAATACTCCAGGACCCGACAGCACTCTACAAGACCCTTAGCAACACAACGGAACCTCACTAAAACCCTATGGGCTCCTACAGAACACTGCAGGCACCTACGGAACCCTACAGACACCTGATGGCACTTACAGAACCCTGCAGGCCCCTACGGAACCCTACAGGTCCATAAAGAACCCCACAGGACCCTACGGAACTGTACGAGACTCTACAGGCCCCTAGGGAACACCACCGGCCCCTACGGAACCCTACACAACCCTCTGGAAACTTATGGAACCCTACAAGCTCCTACCAACCCCTGCGGGCACTTACACAACCCTACAGGCCCCTACGGAAATCTACGGGACTCTACGGGCCCCTAGGGAAGCCTACAGATTTTGACGCAACCCTACGAGCCCCTCTGGAACCCTACAGAATACTCCAGGACCCGACAGCACTCTACAAGACCCTTAGCAACACAACGGAACCTCACTAAAACCCTATGGGCTCCTACAGAACACTGCAGGTGCCTACGGAACCCTACAGACCCCTACGGAATACTACCAGCCACTACGGAAACCTATGGCCCCTACGGAACTCTACGGAACCTGACAGAAACACTGTGGGCCCCTACAGGCCCTTGCGGGCACTTGCAGAACTCTGCAGGAACCCACGGAACTTTATGGAACCCTACCAGCCCCTACAGAAGCCTAAAGACCCTTGCAGGCAGTTACGGAACGGTACAGGGCCCTACGGAACTTTACCAGCCACTACGGAACTCTACGGGCCCCTACGGAACCCTGCAGAACCCTCCAGAACCTTACAGAATCCCACGGATTCCTACAGACTCCTGCGGGTACTTACTCAACCCTAGAGGCCCCTACGGAACACTGCCAGCCCCTATGGAAGGAACCCTACGGGCCCCTACAGAACACTACTGGCTCCTGCGGTATTCTACACGACTCTAGGGAAGCTACGAAGCTCTACGGAGCCCTATGGATCCTTACGGAACAGTACGGGCCCCTTCAGACCTCTGCGGGCGCTTATGGAAACCTACAGGACCCTACGGAACTGTACGAGACTCTACAGGCCCCTAGGGAACACCACAGGCCCCTACGGAACTGTACGAGACTCTACAGGCCCCTATGGAACACCACCGGCCCCTACGGAACCCTACACAACCCTCTGGAAACTTATGGAACCCTACAAGCTCCTACCAACCCCTGCGGGCACTTACACAACCCTACAGGCCCCTACGGAAATCTACGGGACTCCACGGGCCCCTAGGGAAGCCTACAGATTTTGACGGAACCCTACGAGCCCCTCTGGAACCCTACAGAATACTCCAGGACCCGACAGCACTCTACAAGACCCTTAGCAACACAACGGAACCTCACTAAAACCCTATGGGCTCCTACAGAACACTGCAGGTGCCAACGGAACCCTACAGACCCCTACAGAATACTACCAGCCGCTACGGAAACCTATGGCCCCTACGGAACTCTACGGAACCTGACAGAAACACTGTGGGCCCCTACAGGCCCTTGCGGGCACTTGCAGAACTCTGCAGGAACCCACGGAACTTTATGGAACCCTACCAGCCCCTACGGAAGCCTAAAGACCCTTGCAGGCAGTTACGGAACGGTACAGGGCCCTACGGAACTTTACCAGCCACTACGGAACTCTACGGGCCCCTAGGGAACCCTGCAGAACCCTCCAGAACCTTACAGAATCCCACGGATTCTTACAGACTCGTGCGGGTACTTACTCAACCCTAGAGGCCCCTACGGAACACTGCCAGCCCCTATGGAAGGAACCCTACGGGCCCCTACAGAACACTACTGGCTCCTGCGGTATTCTACAGGCCTCTAGGGAACCTACGAAGCTCTACAGAGCCCTATGGATCCTTACGGAACAGTACGGGCCCCTTCAAACCTCTGCGGGCGCTTATGGAAACCTACAGGACCCTACGGAACTGTACGAGGCTCTACAGGCCCTTAGGGAACACCACAGGCCCCTACAGACCTGTACGAGACTCTACAGGCCCCTAGGGAACACCACAGGCCCCTACGGAACCCTACACAACCCTCTGGAAACATATGGCACCCTACAAGCTCCTACCAACCCCTGCGGGCACTTACACAACCCTACAGGCCCCTACGGAAATCTACGGGACTCCACGGGCCCCTAGGGAAGCCTACAGATTTTGACGCAACCCTACGAGCCCCTCTGGAACCCTACAGAATACTCCAGGACCCGACAGCACTCTACAAGACCCTTAGCAACACAACGGAACCTCACTAAAACCCTATGGGCTCCTACAGAACACTGCAGGCGCCTACGGAACCCTACAGACCCCTACGGAATACTACCAGCCACTACGGAAACCTATGGCCCCTACGGAACTCTACGGAACCTGACAGAAACACTGTGGGCACCTACAGGCCCTTGCGGGCACTTGCAGAACTCTGCAGGAACCCACGGAACTTTATGGAACCCTACCAGCCCCTACGGAAGCCTAAAGACCCTTGCAGGCAGTTACGGAACGGTACAGGGCCCTACGGAACTTTACCAGCCACTACGGAACTCTACGGGCCCCTACGGAACCCTGCAGAACCCTCCAGAACCTTACAGAATCCCACGGATTCCTACAGACTCCTGCGGGCACTTACTCAACCCTAGAGGCCCCTACGGAACACTGCCAGCCCCTATGGAAGGAACCCTACGGGCCCCTACAGAACACTACTGGCTCCTGCGGTATTCTACACGACTCTAGGGAAGCTACGAAGCTCTACGGAGCCCTATGGATCCTTACGGAACAGTACGGGCCCCTTCAGACCTCTGCGGGCGCTTATGGAAACCTACAGGACCCTACGGAACTGTACGAGACTCTACAGGCCCCTAGGGAACACCACAGGCCCCTACGGAACTGTACGAGACTCTACAGGCCCCTAGGGAACACCACCGGCCCCTACGGAACCCTACACAACCCTCTGGAAACTTATGGCACCCTACAAGCTCCTACCAACCCCTGCGGGCACTTACACAACCCTACAGGCCCCTACAGAAATCTACGGGACTCTACGGGCCCCTAGGGAAGCCTACAGATTTTGACGCAACCCTACGAGCCCCTCTGGAACCCTACAGAATACTCCAGGACCCGACAGCACTCTACAAGACCCTTAGCAACACAACGGAACCTCACTAAAACCCTATGGGCTCCTACAGAACACTGCATGTGCCAACGGAACCCTACAGACCCCTACGGAATACTACCAGCCACTACGGAAACCTATGGCCCCTACGGAACTCTACGGAACCTGACAGAAACACTGTGGGCCCCTACAGGCCCTTGCGGGCACTTGCAGAACTCTGCAGGAACCCACGGAACTTTATGGAACCCTACCAGCCCCTACGGAAGCCTAAAGACCCTTGCAGGCAGTTACGGAACGGTACAGGGCCCTACGGAACTTTACCAGCCACTACGGAACTCTACGGGCCCCTACGGAACCCTGCAGAACCCTCCAGAACCTTACAGAATCCCACGGATTCCTACAGACTCCTGCGGGCACTTACTCAACCCTAGAGGCCCCTACGGAACACTGCCAGCCCCTATGGAAGGAACCCTACGGGCCCCTACAGAACACTACTGGCTCCTGCACTATTCTACATGCCTCTAGGGAACCTACGAAGCTCTACGGAGCCCTATGGATCCTTACGGAACAGTACGGGCCCCTTCAGACCTCTGCGGGCGCTGATGGAAACCTACAGGACCCTACGGAACTGTACGAGGCTCTACAGGCCCTTAGGGAACACCACAGGCCCCTACGGAACTGTACGAGACTCTACAGGTCCCTAGGGAACACCACCGGCCCCTACGGAACCCTACACAACCCTCTGGAAACTTATGGAACCCTACAAGCTCCTACCAACCCCTGCGGGCACTTACACAACCCTACAGGCCCCTACGGAAATCTACGGGACTCTGCGGGCCCCTAGGGAAGCCTACAGATTTTGACGCAACCCTACAAGCCCCTCTGGAACACTACAGAATACTCCAGGACCCGACAGCACTCTACAAGACCCTTAGCAACACAACGGAACCTCACTAAAACCCTATGGGCTCCTACAGAACACTGCAGGCACCTACGGAACCCTACAGACACCTGATGGCACTTACAGAACCCTGCAGGCCCCTACGGAACCCTACAGGTCCATAAAGAACCCCACAGGACCCTACGGAACTGTACGAGACTCTACAGGCCCCTAGGGAACACCACCGGCCCCTACGGAACCCTACACAACCCTCTGGAAACTTATGGAACCCTACAAGCTCCTACCAACCCCTGCGGGCACTTACACAACCCTACAGGCCCCTACGGAAATCTACGGGACTCTACGGGCCCCTAGGGAAGCCTACAGATTTTGACGCAACCCTACGAGCCCCTCTGGAACCCTACAGAATACTCCAGGACCCGACAGCACTCTACAAGACCCTTAGCAACACAACGGAACCTCACTAAAACCCTATGGGCTCCTACAGAACACTGCAGGTGCCTACGGAACCCTACAGACCCCTACGGAATACTACCAGCCACTACGGAAACCTATGGCCCCTACGGAACTCTACGGAACCTGACAGAAACACTGTGGGCCCCTACAGGCCCTTGCGGGCACTTGCAGAACTCTGCAGGAACCCACGGAACTTTATGGAACCCTACCAGCCCCTACAGAAGCCTAAAGACCCTTGCAGGCAGTTACGGAACGGTACAGGGCCCTACGGAACTTTACCAGCCACTACGGAACTCTACGGGCCCCTACGGAACCCTGCAGAACCCTCCAGAACCTTACACAATCCCACGGATTCCTACAGACTCCTGCGGGCACTTACTCAACCCTAGAGGCCCCTACGGAACACTGCCAGCCCCTATGGAAGGAACCCTACGGGCCCCTACAGAACACTACTGGCTCCTGCGGTATTCTACACGACTCTAGGGAAGCTACGAAGCTCTACGGAGCCCTATGGATCCTTACGGAACAGTACGGGCCCCTTCAGACCTCTGCGGGCGCTTATGGAAACCTACAGGACCCTACGGAACTGTACGAGACTCTACAGGCCCCTAGGGAACACCACAGGCCCCTACGGAACTGTACGAGACTCTACAGGCCCCTATGGAACACCACCGGCCCCTACGGAACCCTACACAACCCTCTGGAAACTTATGGAACCCTACAAGCTCCTACCAACCCCTGCGGGCACTTACACAACCCTACAGGCCCCTACGGAAATCTACGGGACTCCACGGGCCCCTAGGGAAGCCTACAGATTTTGACGGAACCCTACGAGCCCCTCTGGAACCCTACAGAATACTCCAGGACCCGACAGCACTCTACAAGACCCTTAGCAACACAACGGAACCTCACTAAAACCCTATGGGCTCCTACAGAACACTGCAGGTGCCAACGGAACCCTACAGACCCCTACAGAATACTACCAGCCGCTACGGAAACCTATGGCCCCTACGGAACTCTACGGAACCTGACAGAAACACTGTGGGCCCCTACAGGCCCTTGCGGGCACTTGCAGAACTCTGCAGGAACCCACGGAACTTTATGGAACCCTACCAGCCCCTACGGAAGCCTAAAGACCCTTGCAGGCAGTTACGGAACGGTACAGGGCCCTACGGAACTTTACCAGCCACTACGGAACTCTACGGGCCCCTACGGAACCCTGCAGAACCCTCCAGAACCTTACACAATCCCACGGATTCCTACAGACTCCTGCGGGTACTTACTCAACCCTAGAGGCCCCTACGGAACACTGCCAGCCCCTATGGAAGGAACCCTACGGGCCCCTACAGAACACTACTGGCTCCTGCGGTATTCTACAGGCCTCTAGGGAACCTACGAAGCTCTACAGAGCCCTATGGATCCTTACGGAACAGTACGGGCCCCTTCAAACCTCTGCGGGCGCTTATGGAAACCTACAGGACCCTACGGAACTGTACGAGGCTCTACAGGCCCTTAGGGAACACCACAGGCCCCTACAGACCTGTACGAGACTCTACAGGCCCCTAGGGAACACCACAGGCCCCTACGGAACCCTACACAACCCTCTGGAAACATATGGCACCCTACAAGCTCCTACCAACCCCTGCGGGCACTTACACAACCCTACAGGCCCCTACGGAAATCTACGGGACTCCACGGGCCCCTAGGGAAGCCTACAGATTTTGACGCAACCCTACGAGCCCCTCTGGAACCCTACAGAATACTCCAGGACCCGACAGCACTCTACAAGACCCTTAGCAACACAACGGAACCTCACTAAAACCCTATGGGCTCCTACAGAACACTGCAGGCGCCTACGGAACCCTAAGACCCCTACGGAATACTACCAGCCACTACGGAAACCTATGGCCCCTACGGAACTCTACGGAACCTGACAGAAACACTGTGGGCACCTACAGGCCCTTGCGGGCACTTGCAGAACTCTGCAGGAACCCACGGAACTTTATGGAACCCTACCAGCCCCTACGGAAGCCTAAAGACCCTTGCAGGCAGTTACGGAACGGTACAGGGCCCTACGGAACTTTACCAGCCACTACGGAACTCTACGGGCCCCTACGGAACCCTGCAGAACCCTCCAGAACCTTACAGAATCCCACGGATTCCTACAGACTCCTGCGGGCACTTACTCAACCCTAGAGGCCCCTACGGAACACTGCCAGCCCCTATGGAAGGAACCCTACGGGCCCCTACAGAACACTACTGGCTCCTGCGGTATTCTACACGACTCTAGGGAAGCTACGAAGCTCTACGGAGCCCTATGGATCCTTACGGAACAGTACGGGCCCCTTCAGACCTCTGCGGGCGCTTATGGAAACCTACAGGACCCTACGGAACTGTACGAGACTCTACAGGCCCCTAGGGAACACCACAGGCCCCTACGGAACTGTACGAGACTCTACAGGCCCCTACGGAACACCACCGGCCCCTACGGAACCCTACACAACCCTCTGGAAACTTATGGAACCCTACAAGCTCCTACCAACCCCTGCGGGCACTTACACAACCCTACAGGCCCCTACGGAAATCTACGGGACTCCACGGGCCCCTAGGGAAGCCTACAGATTTTGACGCAACCCTACGAGCCCCTCTGGAACCCTACAGAATACTCCAGGACCCGACAGCACTCTACAAGACCCTTAGCAACACAACGGAACCTCACTAAAACCCTATGGGCTCCTACAGAACACTGCAGGTGCCAACGGAACCCTACAGACCCCTACAGAATACTACCAGCCGCTACGGAAACCTATGGCCCCTACGGAACTCTACGGAACCTGACAGAAACACTGTGGGCCCCTACAGGCCCTTGCGGGCACTTGCAGAACTCTGCAGGAACCCACGGAACTTTATGGAACCCTACCAGCCCCTACGGAAGCCTAAAGACCCTTGCAGGCAGTTACGGAACGGTACAGGGCCCTACGGAACTTTACCAGCCACTACGGAACTCTACGGGCCCCTACGGAACCCTGCAGAACCCTCCAGAACCTTACAGAATCCCACGGATTCCTACAGACTCCTGCGGGCACTTACTCAACCCTAGAGGCCCCTACGGAACACTGCCAGCCCCTATGGAAGGAACCCTACGGGCCCCTACAGAACACTACTGGCTCCTGCGGTATTCTACAGGCCTCTAGGGAACCTACGAAGCTCTACAGAGCCCTATGGATCCTTACGGAACAGTACGGGCCCCTTCAAACCTCTGCGGGCGCTTATGGAAACCTACAGGACCCTACGGAACTGTACGAGACTCTACAGGCCCCTAGGGAACACCACAGGCCCCTACAGACCTGTACGAGACTCTACAGGCCCCTACGGAACACCACCGGCCCCTACGGAACCCTACACAACCCTCTGGAAACTTATGGAACCCTACAAGCTCCTACCAACCCCTGCGGGCACTTACACAACCCTACAGGCCCCTACGGAAATCTATGGGACTCCACGGGCCCCTAGGGAAGCCTACAGATTTTGACGGAACCCTACGAGCCCCTCTGGAACCCTACAGAATACTCCAGGACCCGACAGCACTCTACAAGACCCTTAGCAACACAACGGAACCTCACTAAAACCCTATGGGCTCCTACAGAACACTGCAGGTGCCAACGGAACCCTACAGACCCCTACAGAATACTACCAGCCGCTACGGAAACCTATGGCCCCTACGGAACTCTACGGAACCTGACAGAAACACTGTGGGCCCCTACAGGCCCTTGCGGGCACTTGCAGAACTCTGCAGGAACCCACGGAACTTTATGGAACCCTACCAGCCCCTACGGAAGCCTAAAGACCCTTGCAGGCAGTTACGGAACGGTACAGGGCCCTACGGAACTTTACCAGCCACTACGGAACTCTACGGGCCCCTAGGGAACCCTGCAGAACCCTCCAGAACCTTACAGAATCCCACGGATTCTTACAGACTCGTGCGGGTACTTACTCAACCCTAGAAGCCCCTACGGAACACTGCCAGCCCCTATGGAAGGAACCCTACGGGCCCCTACAGAACACTACTGGCTCCTGCGGTATTCTACAGGCCTCTAGGGAACCTACGAAGCTCTACAGAGCCCTATGGATCCTTACGGAACAGTACGGGCCCCTTCAAACCTCTGCGGGCGCTTATGGAAACCTACAGGACCCTACGGAACTGTACGAGGCTCTACAGGCCCTTAGGGAACACCACAGGCCCCTACAGACCTGTACGAGACTCTACAGGCCCCTAGGGAACACCACCGGCCCCTACGGAACCCTACACAACCCTCTGGAAACATATGGCACCCTACAAGCTCCTACCAACCCCTGCGGGCACTTACACAACCCTACAGGCCCCTACGGAAATCTACGGGACTCCACGGGCCCCTAGGGAAGCCTACAGATTTTGACGCAACCCTACGAGCCCCTCTGGAACCCTACAGAATACTCCAGGACCCGACAGCACTCTACAAGACCCTTAGCAACACAACGGAACCTCACTAAAACCCTATGGGCTCCTACAGAACACTGCAGGCACCTACGGAACCCTACAGACACCTGATGGCACTTACAGAACCCTGCAGGCCCCTACGGAACCCTACAGGTCCATAAAGAACCCCACAGGACCCTACGGAACTGTACGAGACTCTACAGGCCCCTAGGGAACACCACCGGCCCCTACGGAACCCTACACAACCCTCTGGAAACTTATGGCACCCTACAAGCTCCTACCAACCCCTGCGGGCACTTACACAACCCTACAGGCCCCTACGGAAATCTACGGGACTCTACGGGCCCCTAGGGAAGCCTACAGATTTTGACGCAACCCTACGAGCCCCTCTGGAACCCTACAGAATACTCCAGGACCCGACAGCACTCTACAAGACCCTTAGCAACACAACGGAACCTCACTAAAACCCTATGGGCTCCTACAGAACACTGCAGGTGCCTACGGAACCCTACAGACCCCTACGGAATACTACCAGCCACTACGGAAACCTATGGCCCCTACGGAACTCTACGGAACCTGACAGAAACACTGTGGGCCCCTACAGGCCCTTGCGGGCACTTGCAGAACTCTGCAGGAACCCACGGAACTTTATGGAACCCTACCAGCCCCTACGGAAGCCTAAAGACCCTTGCAGGCAGTTACGGAACGGTACAGGGCCCTACGGAACTTTACCAGCCACTACGGAACTCTACGGGCCCCTACGGAACCCTGCAGAACCCTCCAGAACCTTACACAATCCCACGGATTCCTACAGACTCCTGCGGGCACTTACTCAACCCTAGAGGCCCCTACGGAACACTGCCAGCCCCTATGGAAGGAACCCTACGGGCCCCTACAGAACACTACTGGCTCCTGCGGTATTCTACACGACTCTAGGGAAGCTACGAAGCTCTACGGAGCCCTATGGATCCTTACGGAACAGTACGGGCCCCTTCAGACCTCTGCGGGCGCTTATGGAAACCTACAGGACCCTACGGAACTGTACGAGACTCTACAGGCCCCTAGGGAACACCACAGGCCCCTACAGACCTGTACGAGACTCTACAGGCCCCTACGGAACACCACCGGCCCCTACGGAACCCTACACAACCCTCTGGAAACTTATGGAACCCTACAAGCTCCTACCAACCCCTGCGGGCACTTACACAACCCTACAGGCCCCTACGGAAATCTATGGGACTCCACGGGCCCCTAGGGAAGCCTACAGATTTTGACGGAACCCTACGAGCCCCTCTGGAACCCTACAGAATACTCCAGGACCCGACAGCACTCTACAAGACCCTTAGCAACACAACGGAACCTCACTAAAACCCTATGGGCTCCTACAGAACACTGCAGGTGCCAACGGAACCCTACAGACCCCTACAGAATACTACCAGCCGCTACGGAAACCTATGGCCCCTACGGAACTCTACGGAACCTGACAGAAACACTGTGGGCCCCTACAGGCCCTTGCGGGCACTTGCAGAACTCTGCAGGAACCCACGGAACTTTATGGAACCCTACCAGCCCCTACGGAAGCCTAAAGACCCTTGCAGGCAGTTACGGAACGGTACAGGGCCCTACGGAACTTTACCAGCCACTACGGAACTCTACGGGCCCCTAGGGAACCCTGCAGAACCCTCCAGAACCTTACAGAATCCCACGGATTCTTACAGACTCGTGCGGGTACTTACTCAACCCTAGAGGCCCCTACGGAACACTGCCAGCCCCTATGGAAGGAACCCTACGGGCCCCTACAGAACACTACTGGCTCCTGCGGTATTCTACAGGCCTCTAGGGAACCTACGAAGCTCTACAGAGCCCTATGGATCCTTACGGAACAGTACGGGCCCCTTCAAACCTCTGCGGGCGCTTATGGAAACCTACAGGACCCTACGGAACTGTACGAGGCTCTACAGGCCCTTAGGGAACACCACAGGCCCCTACAGACCTGTACGAGACTCTACAGGCCCCTAGGGAACACCACAGGCCCCTACGGAACCCTACACAACCCTCTGGAAACATATGGCACCCTACAAGCTCCTACCAACCCCTGCGGGCACTTACACAACCCTACAGGCCCCTACGGAAATCTACGGGACTCCACGGGCCCCTAGGGAAGCCTACAGATTTTGACGCAACCCTACGAGCCCCTCTGGAACCCTACAGAATACTCCAGGACCCGACAGCACTCTACAAGACCCTTAGCAACACAACGGAACCTCACTAAAACCCTATGGGCTCCTACAGAACACTGCAGGCACCTACGGAACCCTACAGACACCTGATGGCACTTACAGAACCCTGCAGGCCCCTACGGAACCCTACAGGTCCATAAAGAACCCCACAGGACCCTACGGAACTGTACGAGACTCTACAGGCCCCTAGGGAACACCACCGGCCCCTACGGAACCCTACACAACCCTCTGTAAACTTATGGCACCCTACAAGCTCCTACCAACCCCTGCGGGCACTTACACAACCCTACAGGCCCCTACGGAAATCTACGGGACTCTACGGGCCCCTAGGGAAGCCTACAGATTTTGACGCAACCCTACGAGCCCCTCTGGAACCCTACAGAATACTCCAGGACCCGACAGCACTCTACAAGACCCTTAGCAACACAACGGAACCTCACTAAAACCCTATGGGCTCCTACAGAACACTGCAGGTGCCTACGGAACCCTACAGACCCCTACGGAATACTACCAGCCACTACGGAAACCTATGGCCCCTACGGAACTCTACGGAACCTGACAGAAACACTGTGGGCCCCTACAGGCCCTTGCGGGCACTTGCAGAACTCTGCAGGAACCCACGGAACTTTATGGAACCCTACCAGCCCCTACGGAAGCCTAAAGACCCTTGCAGGCAGTTACGGAACGGTACAGGGCCCTACGGAACTTTACCAGCCACTACGGAACTCTACGGGCCCCTACGGAACCCTGCAGAACCCTCCAGAACCTTACAGAATCCCACGGATTCCTACAGACTCCTGCGGGCACTTACTCAACCCTAGAGGCCCCTACGGAACACTGCCAGCCCCTATGGAAGGAACCCTACGGGCCCCTACAGAACACTACTGGCTCCTGCGGTATTCTACACGACTCTAGGGAAGCTACGAAGCTCTACGGAGCCCTATGGATCCTTACGGAACAGTACGGGCCCCTTCAGACCTCTGCGGGCGCTTATGGAAACCTACAGGACCCTACGGAACTGTACGAGACTCTACAGGCCCCTAGGGAACACCACAGGCCCCTACAGACCTGTACGAGACTCTACAGGCCCCTACGGAACACCACCGGCCCCTACGGAACCCTACACAACCCTCTGGAAACTTATGGAACCCTACAAGCTCCTACCAACCCCTGCGGGCACTTACACAACCCTACAGGCCCCTACGGAAATCTATGGGACTCCACGGGCCCCTAGGGAAGCCTACAGATTTTGACGGAACCCTACGAGCCCCTCTGGAACCCTACAGAATACTCCAGGACCCGACAGCACTCTACAAGACCCTTAGCAACACAACGGAACCTCACTAAAACCCTATGGGCTCCTACAGAACACTGCAGGTGCCAACGGAACCCTACAGACCCCTACAGAATACTACCAGCCGCTACGGAAACCTATGGCCCCTACGGAACTCTACGGAACCTGACAGAAACACTGTGGGCCCCTACAGGCCCTTGCGGGCACTTGCAGAACTCTGCAGGAACCCACGGAACTTTATGGAACCCTACCAGCCCCTACGGAAGCCTAAAGACCCTTGCAGGCAGTTACGGAACGGTACAGGGCCCTACGGAACTTTACCAGCCACTACGGAACTCTACGGGCCCCTAGGGAACCCTGCAGAACCCTCCAGAACCTTACAGAATCCCACGGATTCTTACAGACTCGTGCGGGTACTTACTCAACCCTAGAAGCCCCTACGGAACACTGCCAGCCCCTATGGAAGGAACCCTACGGGCCCCTACAGAACACTACTGGCTCCTGCGGTATTCTACAGGCCTCTAGGGAACCTACGAAGCTCTACAGAGCCCTATGGATCCTTACGGAACAGTACGGGCCCCTTCAAACCTCTGCGGGCGCTTATGGAAACCTACAGGACCCTACGGAACTGTACGAGGCTCTACAGGCCCTTAGGGAACACCACAGGCCCCTACAGACCTGTACGAGACTCTACAGGCCCCTAGGGAACACCACCGGCCCCTACGGAACCCTACACAACCCTCTGGAAACATATGGCACCCTACAAGCTCCTACCAACCCCTGCGGGCACTTACACAACCCTACAGGCCCCTACGGAAATCTACGGGACTCCACGGGCCCCTAGGGAAGCCTACAGATTTTGACGCAACCCTACGAGCCCCTCTGGAACCCTACAGAATACTCCAGGACCCGACAGCACTCTACAAGACCCTTAGCAACACAACGGAACCTCACTAAAACCCTATGGGCTCCTACAGAACACTGCAGGCACCTACGGAACCCTACAGACACCTGATGGCACTTACAGAACCCTGCAGGCCCCTACGGAACCCTACAGGTCCATAAAGAACCCCACAGGACCCTACGGAACTGTACGAGACTCTACAGGCCCCTAGGGAACACCACCGGCCCCTACGGAACCCTACACAACCCTCTGGAAACTTATGGCACCCTACAAGCTCCTACCAACCCCTGCGGGCACTTACACAACCCTACAGGCCCCTACGGAAATCTACGGGACTCTACGGGCCCCTAGGGAAGCCTACAGATTTTGACGCAACCCTACGAGCCCCTCTGGAACCCTACAGAATACTCCAGGACCCGACAGCACTCTACAAGACCCTTAGCAACACAACGGAACCTCACTAAAACCCTATGGGCTCCTACAGAACACTGCAGGTGCCTACGGAACCCTACAGACCCCTACGGAATACTACCAGCCACTACGGAAACCTATGGCCCCTACGGAACTCTACGGAACCTGACAGAAACACTGTGGGCCCCTACAGGCCCTTGCGGGCACTTGCAGAACTCTGCAGGAACCCACGGAACTTTATGGAACCCTACCAGCCCCTACGGAAGCCTAAAGACCCTTGCAGGCAGTTACGGAACGGTACAGGGCCCTACGGAACTTTACCAGCCACTACGGAACTCTACGGGCCCCTACGGAACCCTGCAGAACCCTCCAGAACCTTACACAATCCCACGGATTCCTACAGACTCCTGCGGGCACTTACTCAACCCTAGAGGCCCCTACGGAACACTGCCAGCCCCTATGGAAGGAACCCTACGGGCCCCTACAGAACACTACTGGCTCCTGCGGTATTCTACACGACTCTAGGGAAGCTACGAAGCTCTACGGAGCCCTATGGATCCTTACGGAACAGTACGGGCCCCTTCAGACCTCTGCGGGCGCTTATGGAAACCTACAGGACCCTACGGAACTGTACGAGACTCTACAGGCCCCTAGGGAACACCACAGGCCCCTACAGACCTGTACGAGACTCTACAGGCCCCTACGGAACACCACCGGCCCCTACGGAACCCTACACAACCCTCTGGAAACTTATGGAACCCTACAAGCTCCTACCAACCCCTGCGGGCACTTACACAACCCTACAGGCCCCTACGGAAATCTATGGGACTCCACGGGCCCCTAGGGAAGCCTACAGATTTTGACGCAACCCTACGAGCCCCTCTGGAACCCTACAGAATACTCCAGGACCCGACAGCACTCTACAAGACCCTTAGCAACACAACGGAACCTCACTAAAACCCTATGGGCTCCTACAGAACACTGCAGGTGCCAACGGAACCCTACAGACCCCTACAGAATACTACCAGCCGCTACGGAAACCTATGGCCCCTACGGAACTCTACGGAACCTGACAGAAACACTGTGGGCCCCTACAGGCCCTTGCGGGCACTTGCAGAACTCTGCAGGAACCCACGGAACTTTATGGAACCCTACCAGCCCCTACGGAAGCCTAAAGACCCTTGCAGGCAGTTACGGAACGGTACAGGGCCCTACGGAACTTTACCAGCCACTACGGAACTCTACGGGCCCCTAGGGAACCCTGCAGAACCCTCCAGAACCTTACAGAATCCCACGGATTCTTACAGACTCGTGCGGGTACTTACTCAACCCTAGAGGCCCCTACGGAACACTGCCAGCCCCTATGGAAGGAACCCTACGGGCCCCTACAGAACACTACTGGCTCCTGCGGTATTCTACAGGCCTCTAGGGAACCTACGAAGCTCTACAGAGCCCTATGGATCCTTACGGAACAGTACGGGCCCCTTCAAACCTCTGCGGGCGCTTATGGAAACCTACAGGACCCTACGGAACTGTACGAGGCTCTACAGGCCCTTAGGGAACACCACAGGCCCCTACAGACCTGTACGAGACTCTACAGGCCCCTAGGGAACACCACAGGCCCCTACGGAACCCTACACAACCCTCTGGAAACATATGGCACCCTACAAGCTCCTACCAACCCCTGCGGGCACTTACACAACCCTACAGGCCCCTACGGAAATCTACGGGACTCCACGGGCCCCTAGGGAAGCCTACAGATTTTGACGCAACCCTACGAGCCCCTCTGGAACCCTACAGAATACTCCAGGACCCGACAGCACTCTACAAGACCCTTAGCAACACAACGGAACCTCACTAAAACCCTATGGGCTCCTACAGAACACTGCAGGCACCTACGGAACCCTACAGACACCTGATGGCACTTACAGAACCCTGCAGGCCCCTACGGAACCCTACAGGTCCATAAAGAACCCCACAGGACCCTACGGAACTGTACGAGACTCTACAGGCCCCTAGGGAACACCACCGGCCCCTACGGAACCCTACACAACCCTCTGTAAACTTATGGCACCCTACAAGCTCCTACCAACCCCTGCGGGCACTTACACAACCCTACAGGCCCCTACGGAAATCTACGGGACTCTACGGGCCCCTAGGGAAGCCTACAGATTTTGACGCAACCCTACGAGCCCCTCTGGAACCCTACAGAATACTCCAGGACCCGACAGCACTCTACAAGACCCTTAGCAACACAACGGAACCTCACTAAAACCCTATGGGCTCCTACAGAACACTGCAGGTGCCTACGGAACCCTACAGACCCCTACGGAATACTACCAGCCACTACGGAAACCTATGGCCCCTACGGAACTCTACGGAACCTGACAGAAACACTGTGGGCCCCTACAGGCCCTTGCGGGCACTTGCAGAACTCTGCAGGAACCCACGGAACTTTATGGAACCCTACCAGCCCCTACGGAAGCCTAAAGACCCTTGCAGGCAGTTACGGAACGGTACAGGGCCCTACGGAACTTTACCAGCCACTACGGAACTCTACGGGCCCCTACGGAACCCTGCAGAACCCTCCAGAACCTTACAGAATCCCACGGATTCCTACAGACTCCTGCGGGCACTTACTCAACCCTAGAGGCCCCTACGGAACACTGCCAGCCCCTATGGAAGGAACCCTACGGGCCCCTACAGAACACTACTGGCTCCTGCGGTATTCTACACGACTCTAGGGAAGCTACGAAGCTCTACGGAGCCCTATGGATCCTTACGGAACAGTACGGGCCCCTTCAGACCTCTGCGGGCGCTTATGGAAACCTACAGGACCCTACGGAACTGTACGAGACTCTACAGGCCCCTAGGGAACACCACAGGCCCCTACAGACCTGTACGAGACTCTACAGGCCCCTACGGAACACCACCGGCCCCTACGGAACCCTACACAACCCTCTGGAAACTTATGGAACCCTACAAGCTCCTACCAACCCCTGCGGGCACTTACACAACCCTACAGGCCCCTACGGAAATCTATGGGACTCCACGGGCCCCTAGGGAAGCCTACAGATTTTGACGGAACCCTACGAGCCCCTCTGGAACCCTACAGAATACTCCAGGACCCGACAGCACTCTACAAGACCCTTAGCAACACAACGGAACCTCACTAAAACCCTATGGGCTCCTACAGAACACTGCAGGTGCCAACGGAACCCTACAGACCCCTACAGAATACTACCAGCCGCTACGGAAACCTATGGCCCCTACGGAACTCTACGGAACCTGACAGAAACACTGTGGGCCCCTACAGGCCCTTGCGGGCACTTGCAGAACTCTGCAGGAACCCACGGAACTTTATGGAACCCTACCAGCCCCTACGGAAGCCTAAAGACCCTTGCAGGCAGTTACGGAACGGTACAGGGCCCTACGGAACTTTACCAGCCACTACGGAACTCTACGGGCCCCTAGGGAACCCTGCAGAACCCTCCAGAACCTTACAGAATCCCACGGATTCTTACAGACTCGTGCGGGTACTTACTCAACCCTAGAAGCCCCTACGGAACACTGCCAGCCCCTATGGAAGGAACCCTACGGGCCCCTACAGAACACTACTGGCTCCTGCGGTATTCTACAGGCCTCTAGGGAACCTACGAAGCTCTACAGAGCCCTATGGATCCTTACGGAACAGTACGGGCCCCTTCAAACCTCTGCGGGCGCTTATGGAAACCTACAGGACCCTACGGAACTGTACGAGGCTCTACAGGCCCTTAGGGAACACCACAGGCCCCTACAGACCTGTACGAGACTCTACAGGCCCCTAGGGAACACCACAGGCCCCTACGGAACCCTACACAACCCTCTGGAAACATATGGCACCCTACAAGCTCCTACCAACCCCTGCGGGCACTTACACAACCCTACAGGCCCCTACGGAAATCTACGGGACTCCACGGGCCCCTAGGGAAGCCTACAGATTTTGACGCAACCCTACGAGCCCCTCTGGAACCCTACAGAATACTCCAGGACCCGACAGCACTCTACAAGACCCTTAGCAACACAACGGAACCTCACTAAAACCCTATGGGCTCCTACAGAACACTGCAGGCACCTACGGAACCCTACAGACACCTGATGGCACTTACAGAACCCTGCAGGCCCCTACGGAACCCTACAGGTCCATAAAGAACCCCACAGGACCCTACGGAACTGTACGAGACTCTACAGGCCCCTAGGGAACACCACCGGCCCCTACGGAACCCTACACAACCCTCTGGAAACTTATGGCACCCTACAAGCTCCTACCAACCCCTGCGGGCACTTACACAACCCTACAGGCCCCTACGGAAATCTACGGGACTCTACGGGCCCCTAGGGAAGCCTACAGATTTTGACGCAACCCTACGAGCCCCTCTGGAACCCTACAGAATACTCCAGGACCCGACAGCACTCTACAAGACCCTTAGCAACACAACGGAACCTCACTAAAACCCTATGGGCTCCTACAGAACACTGCAGGTGCCTACGGAACCCTACAGACCCCTACGGAATACTACCAGCCACTACGGAAACCTATGGCCCCTACGGAACTCTACGGAACCTGACAGAAACACTGTGGGCCCCTACAGGCCCTTGCGGGCACTTGCAGAACTCTGCAGGAACCCACGGAACTTTATGGAACCCTACCAGCCCCTACAGAAGCCTAAAGACCCTTGCAGGCAGTTACGGAACGGTACAGGGCCCTACGGAACTTTACCAGCCACTACGGAACTCTACGGGCCCCTACGGAACCCTGCAGAACCCTCCAGAACCTTACACAATCCCACGGATTCCTACAGACTCCTGCGGGCACTTACTCAACCCTAGAGGCCCCTACGGAACACTGCCAGCCCCTATGGAAGGAACCCTACGGGCCCCTACAGAACACTACTGGCTCCTGCGGTATTCTACACGACTCTAGGGAAGCTACGAAGCTCTACGGAGCCCTATGGATCCTTACGGAACAGTACGGGCCCCTTCAGACCTCTGCGGGCGCTTATGGAAACCTACAGGACCCTACGGAACTGTACGAGACTCTACAGGCCCCTAGGGAACACCACAGGCCCCTACGGAACTGTACGAGACTCTACAGGCCCCTACGGAACACCACCGGCCCCTACGGAACCCTACACAACCCTCTGGAAACTTATGGAACCCTACAAGCTCCTACCAACCCCTGTGGGCACTTACACAACCCTACAGGCCCCTACGGAAATCTACGGGACTCCACGGGCCCCTAGGGAAGCCTACAGATTTTGACGGAACCCTACGAGCCCCTCTGGAACCCTACAGAATACTCCAGGACCCGACAGCACTCTACAAGACCCTTAGCAACACAACGGAACCTCACTAAAACCCTATGGGCTCCTACAGAACACTGCAGGTGCCAACGGAACCCTACAGACCCCTACAGAATACTACCAGCCGCTACGGAAACCTATGGCCCCTACGGAACTCTACGGAACCTGACAGAAACACTGTGGGCCCCTACAGGCCCTTGCGGGCACTTGCAGAACTCTGCAGGAACCCACGGAACTTTATGGAACCCTACCAGCCCCTACGGAAGCCTAAAGACCCTTGCAGGCAGTTACGGAACGGTACAGGGCCCTACGGAACTTTACCAGCCACTACGGAACTCTACGGGCCCCTACGGAACCCTGCAGAACCCTCCAGAACCTTACAGAATCCCACGGATTCCTACAGACTCCTGCGGGCACTTACTCAACCCTAGAGGCCCCTACGGAACACTGCCAGCCCCTATGGAAGGAACCCTACGGGCCCCTACAGAACACTACTGGCTCCTGCGGTATTCTACACGACTCTAGGGAAGCTACGAAGCTCTACGGAGCCCTATGGATCCTTACGGAACAGTACGGGCCCCTTCAGACCTCTGCGGGCGCTTATGGAAACCTACAGGACCCTACGGAACTGTACGAGACTCTACAGGCCCCTAGGGAACACCACAGGCCCCTACAGACCTGTACGAGACTCTACAGGCCCCTACGGAACACCACCGGCCCCTACGGAACCCTACACAACCCTCTGGAAACTTATGGAACCCTACAAGCTCCTACCAACCCCTGCGGGCACTTACACAACCCTACAGGCCCCTACGGAAATCTATGGGACTCCACGGGCCCCTAGGGAAGCCTACAGATTTTGACGGAACCCTACGAGCCCCTCTGGAACCCTACAGAATACTCCAGGACCCGACAGCACTCTACAAGACCCTTAGCAACACAACGGAACCTCACTAAAACCCTATGGGCTCCTACAGAACACTGCAGGTGCCAACGGAACCCTACAGACCCCTACAGAATACTACCAGCCGCTACGGAAACCTATGGCCCCTACGGAACTCTACGGAACCTGACAGAAACACTGTGGGCCCCTACAGGCCCTTGCGGGCACTTGCAGAACTCTGCAGGAACCCACGGAACTTTATGGAACCCTACCAGCCCCTACGGAAGCCTAAAGACCCTTGCAGGCAGTTACGGAACGGTACAGGGCCCTACGGAACTTTACCAGCCACTACGGAACTCTACGGGCCCCTAGGGAACCCTGCAGAACCCTCCAGAACCTTACAGAATCCCACGGATTCTTACAGACTCGTGCGGGTACTTACTCAACCCTAGAAGCCCCTACGGAACACTGCCAGCCCCTATGGAAGGAACCCTACGGGCCCCTACAGAACACTACTGGCTCCTGCGGTATTCTACAGGCCTCTAGGGAACCTACGAAGCTCTACAGAGCCCTATGGATCCTTACGGAACAGTACGGGCCCCTTCAAACCTCTGCGGGCGCTTATGGAAACCTACAGGACCCTACGGAACTGTACGAGGCTCTACAGGCCCTTAGGGAACACCACAGGCCCCTACAGACCTGTACGAGACTCTACAGGCCCCTAGGGAACACCACAGGCCCCTACGGAACCCTACACAACCCTCTGGAAACATATGGCACCCTACAAGCTCCTACCAACCCCTGCGGGCACTTACACAACCCTACAGGCCCCTACGGAAATCTACGGGACTCCACGGGCCCCTAGGGAAGCCTACAGATTTTGACGCAACCCTACGAGCCCCTCTGGAACCCTACAGAATACTCCAGGACCCGACAGCACTCTACAAGACCCTTAGCAACACAACGGAACCTCACTAAAACCCTATGGGCTCCTACAGAACACTGCAGGCACCTACGGAACCCTACAGACACCTGATGGCACTTACAGAACCCTGCAGGCCCCTACGGAACCCTACAGGTCCATAAAGAACCCCACAGGACCCTACGGAACTGTACGAGACTCTACAGGCCCCTAGGGAACACCACCGGCCCCTACGGAACCCTACACAACCCTCTGGAAACTTATGGCACCCTACAAGCTCCTACCAACCCCTGCGGGCACTTACACAACCCTACAGGCCCCTACGGAAATCTACGGGACTCTACGGGCCCCTAGGGAAGCCTACAGATTTTGACGCAACCCTACGAGCCCCTCTGGAACCCTACAGAATACTCCAGGACCCGACAGCACTCTACAAGACCCTTAGCAACACAACGGAACCTCACTAAAACCCTATGGGCTCCTACAGAACACTGCAGGTGCCTACGGAACCCTACAGACCCCTACGGAATACTACCAGCCACTACGGAAACCTATGGCCCCTACGGAACTCTACGGAACCTGACAGAAACACTGTGGGCCCCTACAGGCCCTTGCGGGCACTTGCAGAACTCTGCAGGAACCCACGGAACTTTATGGAACCCTACCAGCCCCTACAGAAGCCTAAAGACCCTTGCAGGCAGTTACGGAACGGTACAGGGCCCTACGGAACTTTACCAGCCACTACGGAACTCTACGGGCCCCTACGGAACCCTGCAGAACCCTCCAGAACCTTACACAATCCCACGGATTCCTACAGACTCCTGCGGGCACTTACTCAACCCTAGAGGCCCCTACGGAACACTGCCAGCCCCTATGGAAGGAACCCTACGGGCCCCTACAGAACACTACTGGCTCCTGCGGTATTCTACACGACTCTAGGGAAGCTACGAAGCTCTACGGAGCCCTATGGATCCTTACGGAACAGTACGGGCCCCTTCAGACCTCTGCGGGCGCTTATGGAAACCTACAGGACCCTACGGAACTGTACGAGACTCTACAGGCCCCTAGGGAACACCACAGGCCCCTACGGAACTGTACGAGACTCTACAGGCCCCTAGGGAACACCACCGGCCCCTACGGAACCCTACACAACCCTCTGGAAACTTATGGAACCCTACAAGCTCCTACCAACCCCTGCGGGCACTTACACAACCCTACAGGCCCCTACGGAAATCTACGGGACTCCACGGGCCCCTAGGGAAGCCTACAGATTTTGACGCAACCCTACGAGCCCCTCTGGAACCCTACAGAATACTCCAGGACCCGACAGCACTCTACAAGACCCTTAGCAACACAACGGAACCTCACTAAAACCCTATGGGCTCCTACAGAACACTGCAGGTGCCAACGGAACCCTACAGACCCCTACAGAATACTACCAGCCGCTACGGAAACCTATGGCCCCTACGGAACTCTACGGAACCTGACAGAAACACTGTGGGCCCCTACAGGCCCTTGCGGGCACTTGCAGAACTCTGCAGGAACCCACGGAACTTTATGGAACCCTACCAGCCCCTACGGAAGCCTAAAGACCCTTGCAGGCAGTTACGGAACGGTACAGGGCCCTACGGAACTTTACCAGCCACTACGGAACTCTACGGGCCCCTACGGAACCCTGCAGAACCCTCCAGAACCTTACAGAATCCCACGGATTCCTACAGACTCCTGCGGGCACTTACTCAACCCTAGAGGCCCCTACGGAACACTGCCAGCCCCTATGGAAGGAACCCTACGGGCCCCTACAGAACACTACTGGCTCCTGCGGTATTCTACAGGCCTCTAGGGAACCTACGAAGCTCTACAGAGCCCTATGGATCCTTACGGAACAGTACGGGCCCCTTCAAACCTCTGCGGGCGCTTATGGAAACCTACAGGACCCTACGGAACTGTACGAGACTCTACAGGCCCCTAGGGAACACCACAGGCCCCTACAGACCTGTACGAGACTCTACAGGCCCCTACGGAACACCACCGGCCCCTACGGAACCCTACACAACCCTCTGGAAACTTATGGAACCCTACAAGCTCCTACCAACCCCTGCGGGCACTTACACAACCCTACAGGCCCCTACGGAAATCTATGGGACTCCACGGGCCCCTAGGGAAGCCTACAGATTTTGACGGAACCCTACGAGCCCCTCTGGAACCCTACAGAATACTCCAGGACCCGACAGCACTCTACAAGACCCTTAGCAACACAACGGAACCTCACTAAAACCCTATGGGCTCCTACAGAACACTGCAGGTGCCAACGGAACCCTACAGACCCCTACAGAATACTACCAGCCGCTACGGAAACCTATGGCCCCTACGGAACTCTACGGAACCTGACAGAAACACTGTGGGCCCCTACAGGCCCTTGCGGGCACTTGCAGAACTCTGCAGGAACCCACGGAACTTTATGGAACCCTACCAGCCCCTACGGAAGCCTAAAGACCCTTGCAGGCAGTTACGGAACGGTACAGGGCCCTACGGAACTTTACCAGCCACTACGGAACTCTACGGGCCCCTAGGGAACCCTGCAGAACCCTCCAGAACCTTACAGAATCCCACGGATTCTTACAGACTCGTGCGGGTACTTACTCAACCCTAGAAGCCCCTACGGAACACTGCCAGCCCCTATGGAAGGAACCCTACGGGCCCCTACAGAACACTACTGGCTCCTGCGGTATTCTACAGGCCTCTAGGGAACCTACGAAGCTCTACAGAGCCCTATGGATCCTTACGGAACAGTACGGGCCCCTTCAAACCTCTGCGGGCGCTTATGGAAACCTACAGGACCCTACGGAACTGTACGAGGCTCTACAGGCCCCTAGGGAACACCACAGGCCCCTACGGAACTGTACGAGACTCTACAGGCCCCTAGGGAACACCACCGGCCCCTACGGAACCCTACACAACCCTCTGGAAACATATGGCACCCTACAAGCTCCTACCAACCCCTGCGGGCACTTACACAACCCTACAGGCCCCTACGGAAATCTACGGGACTCCACGGGCCCCTAGGGAAGCCTACAGATTTTGACGCAACCCTACGAGCCCCTCTGGAACCCTACAGAATACTCCAGGACCCGACAGCACTCTACAAGACCCTTAGCAACACAACGGAACCTCACTAAAACCCTATGGGCTCCTACAGAACACTGCAGGCACCTACGGAACCCTACAGACACCTGATGGCACTTACAGAACCCTGCAGGCCCCTACGGAACCCTACAGGTCCATAAAGAACCCCACAGGACCCTACGGAACTGTACGAGACTCTACAGGCCCCTAGGGAACACCACCGGCCCCTACGGAACCCTACACAACCCTCTGGAAACTTATGGCACCCTACAAGCTCCTACCAACCCCTGCGGGCACTTACACAACCCTACAGGCCCCTACGGAAATCTACGGGACTCTACGGGCCCCTAGGGAAGCCTACAGATTTTGACGCAACCCTACGAGCCCCTCTGGAACCCTACAGAATACTCCAGGACCCGACAGCACTCTACAAGACCCTTAGCAACACAACGGAACCTCACTAAAACCCTATGGGCTCCTACAGAACACTGCAGGTGCCTACGGAACCCTACAGACCCCTACGGAATACTACCAGCCACTACGGAAACCTATG